>NC_080722.1:4700000-4847500 GCF_019097595.1 Hemibagrus wyckioides | reverse complement strand
CAGACATCTGCTGGAGAATCTGGAAACCAAGCCGATTTCTTTTAATTCTCTGCCCTGGAAATGAACCTTCCCCTCTGATTCATGCTCATGACCATTAAATCCTTTGCACATTGTTAAATTGTTAAACTCATAGCCACAAATCATTCCTGCTTCTGTGCATGCCAAGAGTATTAATAAAACACATCGGAGAATAGGCCCGAAAGTGATGTTCTTTAACGTGGGGAATATTTGAAATGAGATGGCTTTTGTATAAAGGTGATATATTCTGACAGATGTTGTAGCACGGGGGATGTATTCGGAGTGAAATTTATGCCGTGATTGACTTAATTTATTTATTTTTTTCTATATGGGATTGGATGTTAAATGGCATTTTTAGTGTATATTGTCGGAAAATGTGAATGCATGGCTCTACATGGCAAATATATCTCCATACTAATGCTATACAATGTCTTCGACATGATAAAACATCTTGTGATGGCTATGTAAAGAAGCCAAATGGATGACCCTCAATATAAAAATACCACACATTCTGTCTGATCAGATTCAGGAATTGAACAACTCTGTAGCATAAGTGAGGAATGTCTGATTAACAGGCCACACCAATCCAACATCTGGACATGATCCAGCATACAGCTGTGAGAATTCTCCCAGTTACACTCCCAGTGATTCTTGCTTCGGATTTAAAACACTGTTATGCCCCGTCTAGGGTAAAGGTGCAACATGAAAGAGTAGAGGATGTGGGAGAGATATGAAAAAAAGGGAAAAAGCGGTATTTTAAATGAAAACAACTGGGGGAATTTAGCTTTGGGAGCTGACAAGGCTAAAATAACAACCAAAACCCAACTAATTTTCAAACCACTATATACCCTAGGTCAGACAATAAAATAAAATGAAATGAAAATTCCTTCCCTAACTCCCTGTCCATCAATAAAATGTTCCAACAAGGAAAATGGTGCAGATCTCCCTCCGTCCCCAAAATCCCTTATAAAGGTCAAAGAACAAGTGGTAGACAGTGTGACGAGCGGTTGGGGGCTAAGGACACTAACAAATTTCTCAAGGTCAAACAGTCAGAACTTTTCTTTCTTTCTTTCTTTCTTTCTTTCTTTCTTTCTTAGTAAGAAAATGTAAGAGAGAAAGAAAGAAAGACTTACATTTGTCTCTTTAGATAAGGGCGTAAATGTAAATATTGCAGGATCAGAGGGAGGAAGTGAGTGTGGTGCTGTACGGCGTGTAATAAGTGCTTTGAGCTCAGTTTTTGTCAAACAAAATCATTTCAATAGCACGCGGCAACATCAAAAACAATACACACATCTCTCAAGACGTGAAAATCCATCCTATGTTGTACTGTGGCTCGCTGATGATTCCTGTGTCATCTGACGGAGCGTTTTCAGTCTGCTCTATTGAATTATTCACAACCCAACAATCCTACACTCCATGTTCCTGTGGCGTCTGATGTCGAACAGAGGAGGAAGCTGAGGTCAGATTAGGGCAGTGTGAGCTTCCAAAGCTGCCCTGACATCTAGGGGACGTTCATTCCACCATCTCGGTGTCAGAACAGAAAAGAGTCTTGAAGTATGCCTACCTCTTTCCCTGACATACAGACAGATAAACAGATAGATCGATAGATAGACAGACAGTCAGACAGACAGACAGACAGACAGACAGATAGATAGATAGATAGATAGATAGATAGATAGATAGATAGATAGATAGATAGATAGATAGATAGATAGATAGATAGATAGATAGATAGGCAGACAGACATACAGACAGACAGACATACAT
Source organism: Hemibagrus wyckioides (assembly GCF_019097595.1). Lineage (NCBI taxonomy): Eukaryota > Metazoa > Chordata > Actinopteri > Siluriformes > Bagridae > Hemibagrus > Hemibagrus wyckioides. Next base: position 4,845,715 of record NC_080722.1, on the reverse strand, counting down.
ACATACATACAGACAGACAGACAGACAGACAGATAGATAGATGGATAGACAGACAGACAGACAGACAGACAGACAGATAGATAGATAGATAGATAGATAGATAGATAGATAGATAGATAGATAGGCAGACAGACATACAGACAGATAGATAGATAGATAGATAGATAGATAGATAGATAGATAGATAGATAGATAGATAGATAGACAGACAGACAGACAGACAGACAGACAGACAGATAGATAGATAGATAGATAGATAGATAGATAGATAGATAGATAGATAGATAGATAGATAGATAGAACTTTATTGTCATTGCAAAGTACAGGTACATAGCAACGAAACGCTGTTTAGCATATACCAGAAGTGCAAATAGTAGAAATTGTGCAAATGAACAAGTGCAGATAAATATGTAAATATATACATCAGTAAATAAGGCTATGTCAGAATGTGCATAAAGAAGTATGTGCAAGATCAGAGGGAGAAGTTTTTCTTTCTTTCTTTCCTTCTTGAATATATATGAGTTTGAATATATGTCTATAGATGTTTAACATTCCGCTTGTCTCGCTCTTGTTTAAAAGATCCAGTGAGTAAAAGCAGACATTTTCCTCTTTATGTGCATCAGTGACTGCGTCTTTCATTTCAAACAGCAATGCACTTCAGGGATTTATTGCAAATTAAATCCAATGTATCCAATTAATATCTGTTTCCAGACACTGCGTTTATTCAATCAGAGATTAATCACAAATATGTTTGTCTTGATGTTAGCCTCCTTATTTTAAACGTTCACTTCGGTCTGTTTATCGATCCTCTCAGTAGCGACAGATTAATGAAACTTTTCAGGACTTCACGTGTTCACACGTGCGCTGTTGATTTTAATGCTTCATAGTTCAGCTTTTATAAAGCAGCTTAGCAACATCGACTCCTGAATTAATTAAAATGAACTAAAGCTGTGTGTGTTTGCATTTAGGAAGAGAGGAATTAACACTAGAATTCTGATATAATACATGTGATAATTAGTAAACTAATAAACATTGCTTGTTTTGACTCTTAATGTGGTTGAGAGTTTAGTGGAGAGTTCACTTTAGTCGTGTGTAAAAGTTTTCAGCTGAAATTAGTTCATTAAAATCATTTACGGCTTTTTGTTTTATACAACTACTGAAAAATGATGTTTTGTATTTTTTGGGCTTCATTTTACTTTTATGGCATTGATATACAACATTTAATATATTTTAAAAGCTAGATCCTAATTATGTTTACAGTAATAAAATAAAATAAAATAAAATAAAATAAAATAGCATTTGTAGATGTATCTTAAACTATTTATTTATTTATTTTCTTTGTTTGTAAATAAATAATTGTATAATTATTATTATTATTATTATTACTTATTATATTTATTTCTGTCCATTAATACATTTGACCACTTTAATTAATTTTAACATTCATGTAGTTAGCGGTTCCTCTTAAGGTTTTCCTTCATCTCTGCTTACGTAGTAATACATTTCTAAATTTAAAAATAATATATCCTAAATTTATGTACTTTGTTTCCATCAAATTGAAAGATAAAGAAAAATACTTAAAGTAAAGTAAGTCTTACTTCTTTCTTTCTTTTTTCCATTCTCAACTTTTTGTTTATTCTTTATCCTCTCAAATGTGCTCTCAATTTTTCTTTTTCTTTTTTATTTTTTCATTCTCAACTTTTCTTTCTTTCCCTATCACCCTTTCTTTCTTTCTTTCTTTCTTTCTTTCTTTCTTTCTTTCTTTCTTTCTTTCTTTCTTTCTTTCTTTCTTTCTTTCTCATTTTTTCTTTCATTCTTTTATTCTTTTACTCTCAATTTTTCTTTCTACCTTTTTCCCTTAATTCGTTTTTGTTTGTTTGTTTGTTTGTTTGTTTGTTTGTTTGTTTGTTTCTTTCTTTCTTTCTTTCTTTCTTTCTTTCTTTCTTTCTTTCTTTCTTTCTTTCTTTCTTTCTTTCTTTCTTTCTTTCTTTCACTCTCAACTTTTCTTTCTTCCAAACCAGAAGTGAAAAATGCTTACAGCTAACAGCTTTTCTTAGCTCATAAACATTTCAATGCTAATTTCATTAAATGGTGCTCGACTAATCTAAATTCAAAATGGCGGGCAGCAGAAACAGACTAACTTAAAGACTCAGAGCATTGCCATGCTTACAAAGCATGGATTACAAGATAAACAGTGATATTATATCGTGAAAGTAGGGCATTTAAGTAGAAGCATGCAATGGTGATTTCCTCATCTCAAACAATTTATTGAAACAAAAGCCAACAACAGTGGTGGGTATACCACAACAAAAAATGTCAATGTCTCAATAATCTGTCATGTGCCCTTGACCATCAATCACAGCTTGACAATGACGCCTCATGCTGTTCTTGAGTCGACTTATTGTCTGCTGAGGCATGGCATTCCACTCTTCTTGAAGGGTGGCCCTCAGGTCATCGAGGTTCTGGGGTGCAGGGTTACAACCCTCTACACTGTGACTCAGCTGATCCCATAGATTTTCTATGGGATTCAGGTCTGGAGAAAGTGCAGGCCACTCTATTTGAGGTACCCCAGCCTCCAGCAGCCGTTCCCTAATGATGCGACCTCGATGAGCTGGAGCATTGTCGTCCATGAAGATGAAATTAGGCCTGTGTTGTTCATGCAGGGGCACAATGACTGGATTAATGATGTTATTCAGGTAGTATTAGCTTGTCACTGTACCATTCACAAGATGTAGGGCAGTTCTGTATTGAGTAGACACACCTGCCCAGACTGTAACACCACCACAACAGTGGCTGATGCATAGCGCTCTCCTTGACGTCTCCAACATCGTTGGCGGCCATCATTTCTGCTCAACGTGAATCGACTTTCATCAGAGAACAGCACTGAGGCTCACTGGTCCCTCGTCCAGTGTAAATACTCCCTGGCCCATGCAAGACGATGACGCCTGTGCCTAGTGGTGTGGTCAGGTACCCTTGCAGGTCGTCTAGCATGCAGACCATGCTGATGTAAACGGTTTCGAATGGTCTGACGTGACACTTGGGTGCCTCTCACCTCCCTTAAATGTGCCTGGAGTTGAGTGCCATTCATCATCCGGTTCTGCAGGGCACTGTTCACAATAAAGCAGTCATCAAAGTGGGATGTGGCCAAAAGAACGTCAACTTCTATACCTTTCTGTGTCTCTTCCAGTCTCTCTGTATCTCTGTCGCAACCTGCTGATGACACTCTGTGACACTCTAAGCTCAGTGGCCACTTCCCTCTGAGAACATCCTGTTTGAAGCCTCACAATGGTGAGGTACTGTTGATCAATTGTTAGGTGTGGTCTTGGTCTCATGATGTCAAAATGTGAACAGTATGATGAAGAGGACTGTTTAAATACCAATTCTAATTGAACCAGAAAATGTATCGGTCGATTTATGGATCAAACACCAGTTGTGATTTTGCCGTTAAGCACCTTGTTAGAGAACAGCAAATTCTGCAAAAAGTACTGAAACACTGAACAGGTGGACATGTGCATTCAAAAGTGTAGAGAAGGTCAAATTAAGTTCACCTGGAAAGGTTATAGTGTATTTTAGGTGCATCCTGAAATTTCACTCGAAAGCCGAATATCCTTAACTTTTTGTGTGTATATTTCCAACCAGTTATGCTATAACTCTAATCTAATTAATAACATATCATACACACTAGCTAATGCTAGTTACATTAGTAGGCTAAGGATTAGCCATTAGCTTGCTTGCTAGATATGACTAAACTAGCCACAAATAATCCGTATTAACGCATTAACAGTGTAATTCTTAATACAATGTTAATGCATTAGTATGAATTATTTGTAGCTTAGCTTGCTGCTGAGCTAAGCCAGGATGTTCCTCTTAGCTTAGCAACAAATCAAGCTCGCATTATTCACCATTCAGAACTGTATTTCTGAAAATCGTTTTTCTTGCCCAACATGAAATAAATCTCAGATATTTAATATCACACTTTTTCATGTCACATTCTGTAAATGTCCAACGTGTCCAAAGAAAAATCCAGAAAGAAGCGGCTTCCTGCAGGTTTCCCTCAGCAGGACTGTGGCACTGTGCTGGTCCGTGGGATTGCAATGTAACTGGGGATATTTTAGGAGGCTTTTACATGTTGTAGCTTTTACTTCAAATTTTTCTCATTGTTCTCATTACTGAGATAGATTTAATGGCTTCTCTAAAGTGTGTTATTTTTTTACTGAATAAACTGAGCATTTTACAAAATAATCATAGACTGTGGCTCATAAAGAATCATTTTTTGTAATTCAATGTTTATTCAATTTATCAATAAATAAAAAGAATAATGATTATTTTTATTATTATTATTATTATTATTATTATTATTATTATTATTATTATTATTATTATTATTATATAATATAATCTATTATTATATTTTTTATTATTTAATGATAATTTATTTATTTATTATTTTTTACAGTGTGAAAAGTAAATATATTTTTTCTTTTTTTTCTTACATTTTCAATTACACACAAACCTCTGGAATGTTCCACTATCAGATTGTGCATCAACAAGATAAACCAATCGTTCTGAATTTGAATTGCTCTCAGTTTTATAGGTAGAACAGCCCATTTTTGCACCGCCGTCTGTCTACGACGCGAGAATCGTTTTCTCCATATGACATTTCATGAGAGTCGTTTCTGTGGGGCAGCCGTCCTCTCCAGCTGGCATTGTGTGTGACATTTTGTCTTTTTACTTAAACTACTTAATCTCATATTAAATATTAATGTGACCTTTTCAACTAGGCTACAGTCAGTTTCCATTCGGACCGGATGGCATTTCCCTGGAACCCGAAACCCAAAGTGTGACCTTATTTTAAGCTTTTGAGCCTCGCTTAGTGAACTTACAGTGCAGCACTTAGTTAACGGCAAGACTGCGTTATTGTAATTGTTATTGTGCTATTGTTATTGTGTTATGCTTGATTCTGATTGGTCCGAAGGTGTTTAATTTGCTGAATCAGCAGGTCTGATGTTAACTCACGACGTTTATTTTAATGAGAATGTTCTTTAGCTTGAACTTTTTTTCACTTATTCAAAAGGACTAGTAGGGATAAGCAGAATAATGAAGAAAAATATAGAATTGGTGTAAGAAAGTTCTGTAAGGAGGGATTTATTTTGAATTTCTTTGATGCCAGAAAAATTAAATCTTTCTGCTATGACAAGTGTCTATTTATTTATTTATTTATTTATTTATTTGTTTATTTGTTTGTTTGTTTGTTTGTTTGTTTGTTTGTTTGTTTAATTTTTGGAACGCATTTTTTACATGATGTTTTTATGCCTTTTTTTTCTTATAAAATATTTATTTAATAATAAAACAACATGTGACATATGTCATAAACCTTTTTCACGTGATGATTATGTTACTTAGGGGTTTTCCAACCTACTCTGGCACTGGAGACTACTTCCAAACAAGCAAAGAAACAAACAAAAAAAAATCCTTGTCATTCCATTACAGTGAAAACTAACAAAACAAGCAAATCACACCAAAATAAAAAACAAAACAAAAAAAAAAAACAGAAAAAAATCCCATGTCATTCCATTAACATGAAAACAAACAAAACAAAACAGAAGAAAGCATTTACAAGAAAATACTACAACTTCAGGATTATCAACACATCAAATAAAACATTGATTATTTTCCTATGACCACACATCTTGAAGTGTTTTACTCCTCATATATTATTATTATTATTATTATTATTATTATTATTGTTGTTGTTGTTATTGTTGTTGTTGTTGGTGGTGGTGGTGGTGGTGCTGGTGGTGTTGCAACACTTTCCTGCTTGTATCACTGGCCTTGACTGTTTGTAATTCAAAAACCCACAGATTCACAAATACATGTTTGCCTCAAATCCGGCTGTCAAATTCTGCTGCGAGATCAGGCTCCGGTACGACGTTGCCGTGGGAACTGAGCAGACAGACTTTGATTGGTTGCTGTCAGTGACTGCAGTAAATCCAGGCTTGATGCACCTCTGTAATTATTTGTTTTGCTAGAACATCACTCGCTCATATCTGAGATATCCGTGCACCACAGATAAATCACGTACAGTAATGGGGAGAAAAGCTTTCATTAAGGAAACGTTTAACATGTTGAATGTGACATCACATTTTGGATATCAGCAGCTCAGACGTTAGCACAGCTGCGAAACACATGTTTATACACAGTAAGCATGCTCTGCCTAATAGATTAGCATTTCCAGAGTAACAAGTAGTTCGTGATTAGAACATGATTTAACTCATTTGTAATGAGGTTGGATACAAGCCCACACAAAATAAAAAAAGGTCACAAAAAATAGGGATAGACAAAAATATTGGAACAGGCGTTTTTTTTTTTTTTTTTAATGCAAGAAAGTAATGGAACAGGCAAACAGACACAGGATAAATTGGGAAAAACTTCCAAAAATGAGGCAATGTTCAAGAAGGTAAAAGGAATACCAGAGCTTAACAGAATCTGGAGTTGGGAGACACTATCAAAAAAAGTAAAGAAAAACCTGAAAAACACAGTCTTTATAAACGGCTTAGTAACATCACAGAACAAAGGAACAGAGAATGATGAGGAACTGAAACCAAGGGGTATATAAAGGGTGAAAAACAACTCAAATAATAGGACATAAGTTGTTGTTGGTCTTTCGGCTGCTCCCTGTTCAGAGTCACCACAGTGGATCATTTGGTCCCTATGTTTTGATTTTGGCACTGGTTTTACGTCTGATACCCTTCCTGATGTAACCCTCCCATTTTATCCAGGCTTGGGACATGCACTCCTCAGTGGCTGAGATAGCTTACTGCCAAGGAATCAGACCTGGGCCACGGCAATGAGAGCATTAACTTCAAAAGTCTGGTGACTGTGTTGGTGGTTACTGGGAAGCAAAGTTCATGTTGGATGTGTTTGTTGGCTGCGGTGCAACGGAGCCTGTGATATAATAGTTTATGAGACATTACGCTATGTGACAATATTTACCCAGTGGGCACACTGATATCAATTTGATGTCAAATATTAGTCAAGACTTGATCAAGATGCTGTACAACATTATTTTAAATTCAGTTTGGAAGGTAGTTGCTTCCAGTGGTAATTGGTTTAAAATAGGAAGTTAATCCTACACTGAAATTGGTTTATTATATATGTAGGCCAAAATGTTTGACGTTCAATTTACATCAAATCAATGTCATGTTTTAGACATGAAATTGATGTCATATTCTCATCACATTGGCATCAATAATTCAGCTGTTTAGCACATTTTCTTATAAGGCGACATCTGCTGAGTTTCCCATTAATCTCAGTAATTTAAAAAACAACAACAAAAAATATTTCGGATGTTATTATTTTTTTATTTTTAATGATACCATAACGCTGTGTAATTACAATACTGAAATTAATATATTTTTTGTAATAATGTATTGCCAGTTAATTAATTTACAGTAAGTAGGCCTAATTTTTCACAGTGAACCTTGACATTTCTTGTCTGAATAACAATAACAGGCATCCCTCCAAATTTGAAATAAATCTAATAATTATTTATTTTTATTATTCCCTGAAATTATTCCTTTTTGCATTGACAAATGCTTTCTCTGCTGTTCACCGCCACACCTGTAGATGGTGCTTTGCAATGGGGGAGGAGTGACGAGATCCAATTGAAGACTCCAGAATCAATCCTAACAAACCCTTCACAACTTTTATCAGGCTCACTGACTCGCGCTGTGTCTTTTTATCATGTAGGTAAATGTGTTAACAACCCATAAAAATGTAGAATATAAATTATTTTGGGCAAATTTTAAATGTTTTAATGAAATATGACTCTGTGCAAGGACGTTTGGTACTTTTTGACTCTTTGTGCTATTTTCCAACGTTTTTATATCCTGTATTAGTTTAGCTTGCTGTGGCTTATGTGAACAGAATCATTTTAATTTTACCTTTTGTGTTTGGACTAACGGGCAGCCTGGTGGCTTAGTGGTTAGCGCTGTTGTCTCACAGCAAGAAGGCCCTGGGTTTGACATGTACATTAGGTTGGTTGGTAATTCTAAATTGGCCATAGAAGTGAGTGTGTAGTTGTCTGTCTATATGTGTGACACTGTGATGGACTGGCAGGGTGGGCTAGGCTCCAGCAGTCCCCTGTGACCCTAATTAGGAATAAAGCTGGTATAGACAATGGATGTGTTTGGTCTAAGAAAGTGTCCAAAAGGGCCAAACAGGTGATAAATAATAATTACTTTTTTGTCATTATTTGGGTGTTCAAAATAAGATGTCAATATGTGGATGTTTTTGACGTCAGTTTGATTTGCATTTTTGATTTGTTTTTTGACGTATTTTTGACATAATTTTTTGGCGTCAATTTGATGTCGTTTCGACAACAAATTGCCCACTGGGTAAGTAAGTGTTAATTCAGGTATTAGTGCAGGAAGATGCATGTACTTTTATTGTAAATTGTCACCTAAAGCACTAGACTAGTCAAGTCTAGTGATGGCTAGACCACTGGATCAGAGCATCTCCAAAACTGCAGCTCTTGTGGGATGTTCCCGGTTTGCAGTGGTCAGTATCTATCAAAAGTGGTCCAAGGAATTAACAAAAAATCACCTAGCTTTTAAATGTGTGCCAAAGACAACATTGGTATCGTAGGTTGACTCTTTCGAAACAGCTTTTGCTGACTCGTAAAATTTGTAAACTGGCTTCGGTTGGCTTCTCTTGGCTTTCCACTGACACAAACAGGTTTTGAACGTCTCTTGGACATATATGCAACTTAGTCTGCATTTAGTTTGGTTTGTTTTATGCCTATGCAAAATTATTGCCTAATTTCAAATTTCCTTTTTTGAAACTTGAATTGAATTATGGCAGCAAGGGGTAGTATTAAATTTCCTTTAAAGATGTCAGTAGTTGCAAAATCGTTGCTACGATTATGTGACAGTCAGAAGAGAGCCTTCTCCGTGCTTAACTTTCAATCAACGCAAGATCATTGTGAAGTGGTATTGTAAATTTGAAAATGTGCGTGAAGTTCAAAGCCAACGGCGACGTGTGTTTGGAACAGAACCACCGACACGACACGACTAACAATCGAACAAATTTGTGATTTTGTAGCTCTAATCAAAAGTGTCTGCAAGCTAATGTTTAGAACTTTGACCACCTTAATGTAATTGCATAATTTAAACCTGACTTACAGCTACGCTTTAATGTTTATATAAATTCCGTAATGAAATTTTTATGCATATATTTTTCATGTTGAAGTGTGTATACATTTTTTGAGCCTCTCTGTATATACATAGAGATATATAGTATACTCTGCAACATTTCAGTTTTCTCTGTAATTTTCTCACCTAATCTTCTCTCTTGTACTCAGTGTACAAAGAAATCTTCAAAAATACCCCAGCTTCCTGCAGTAGACTGTATGCCTGACATGCCGTTCCATCCTTGAATGTTAAATATTGAAAGAATTTGTGAGTCATCTGTCTCTGGACTTGTGGATAATGCCACAGTAAGACTTGTCCTAATGCCAGTGTGCTGTGACACTTCACTGACTCTAACTGGCTACCTTTACATGCCGCATGTCACGGGGCAGGAATTTCCCCAGAAGAATGAAACATGTTAAGTCTCAGAAAGAGAAAGATGTACTCTGGTGGTTTAAGTGAAGCGTCTCAGCCAGCTGTGTTACTGGGAATGTTGGGAAAGGGCACAAATACTATACACAAATGGTTCAATTCAGTATTAAACATATAAATGATTCTTTACTAGTATGGTCTCTTTAAATTCACATGAAAAAGATTTTACTTTATTATTACTATTATTAAAGTTTTTTTTTTTCTGAATGAAGGTCATCTAAAAAATATCATAATTGGAGAAATCTCAGAGAATTAATATTTAATGAATTAAAACTATAAATTAGCTTAAAGTGAGCTCTAAGTGTTGCAGTGGTGAGTGCTTGGTCAGCTTATCCGGAAATAATCGAATAATGCTCACATTTCCGAAAAATCATCAAATTAAGAGTAGGCATTTGGGAATATTAAATTAATTAGATGAATAGTGTATAGTGAATAGTTTTATAGTTTTTTTTTTTTTACAGTTTTATAGTTTTATGGCTTTGATTTACTAACTAGAAATAAATATAAATGAAAATTTAAATAAATATATTAACTGTACGAGATCAAGTGATATTGGCATATTGTTAATTAAATCTAGGAATATTCAAGCTGCTGTGTGTGTTTTAATGTCTTTTGATTTATGCTAAAATATATATATATATATATATATATATATATATATATATATATATATATATATATATATATATATATATATATTTAAAACTATTATAAAAACTATAATAAAAACTATAAAAGCAGGCCTTAGAACAACAAAAACCCGGGGTTAAGAGCAGTCTGACATGCCACATAGTGAACACTGTAGTGATTAAAGGAAATATCCAGCATATTACACAACATGATGTTTTTATTTCATCTTTTTTTTTAATTTATTTATTTATTTTGGCTTTGTTTTCATCTTCTTATTTAAAAGCCATCCATGTGGGTTGAAGGATAAAGGTAAGTCTTTCTGAACTAATTAAAACATGTCCTTCAAACCTGTGCAGGACTGTGGTGGATCACTGCTTAGCAGACTACTCAAATTCTTTCCTCAGTAGAAGTGTAATTACTCATCTAAAGAAATGTTCTGGAAAAATAAATAAATAAATTTTAAAAAATCCCTCAAGTCTGAACTCAGGTTGAAGTAAAAGAGTATAGACTCTTAAAGCTAAATAAATAAATAAATAAATAAAGTAAATAAGAAAGTAAATAAGAAAGTAAATAAGAAAATTAATGAATGAATAAATAAATAAATAAAATAGAGGCACAAAAAATTAAAAAATAATTCAATTAAAAGAGGAATTCATTCCTTTTTTATCAAGAAATTCAGGCAAAAAACACAGCTTTCTTGTTAACCTCACAGAATGTTAGCTAGCATAATAATATGTCACAGGAACTAATATTTAAACAAAACAAACAAATAAATGTAAAACTGGAAGCCACCTTGGAAAATGGCTTTTCATTTTCAAAGGTAAAAATATATATATATATATTTCTCAAATATTTAATATATCTTCATCTCCTACAAAATACCTTTGAATAATAACTTTATTTAACCTGTTATTTCCAACAGATTTGACTGTTATGACTGAATTATTCATAGTACACACAGAATAACAGCATGGGATCAAGATCAACTAGGTAGTTTGAATAATTTAAAAAACAAGGAAACATTTGTGATAAAAATAAAAGAAGATACGTGAATCTATCATGAACACAGACTCAGGCTTTATTAAACAGACAAATCAAACAAATCCAAGAGCAAAGCAATGCTCAAAAATAAGCAAATAATCAGCTGATAAAACTGGATTAAACTGGACTATGCCAAAAGGAGCAAATGTGAAAAATAAGACATAGTCCAGATCTTCAGTCCATGTGAATATGTTACAGATTTTTGACCCCAGCTTAGTATCTTCTTGTGGCTTTATTATGTTGTGTTTAATGAAATTAAAGTGATTCAATAAAATGCAACATAATAGAATGTGTTGGATCAATTTTATAAGTTCCTCAATAAGGATGGAAGCCATTTAGTTCAATGAAACAATTAATTAGCTATTAGTTTTTTTTTTGTTTTTTTTTGTTTTTACAGTATGCATGTCTCCTATTCAATGAAAATATCAGTACCTGCCATCTTCTCATATTATTTGTCTTTTTTTTAAGTTGTGTCTCATTTTTGTGTTATAACACACCATAATCAACAGCAAAGACATAAAATCGCTGCCTGCATCTTAAGTCTGGATTTTCTATCGCGTTTTTCTGGTCTTATGGCCGGGTATTTAAAAGCTGTGGTTTAGACATATCTTCATCTGAGACATTTCTGCTCAAGACTGAGTAAATCTAGCAACCTTTGAGGCATGAACTAGTAGTTATTATGATCAAAATGAGATGCTGGAAAATTAGCTTACACATATCTGTATTGTAATGGATTCTGAATACACAGAGATATGTTTAAACCAAACAACTTTGAATGCAGTGTTTGTGTTTCATGCCCTCTCTTATGAATTTTTCACCTGAAGAATTAAAATTTTACAAGAAATGAAGCATTTTTGCCCATACGAACGAACTGAATGCTGGCTAGCTTGTTTGTACGTCCAAGAGTCATTCAAAACTTGTTAGCATCAGTGGAAAACCAACTGAAGAGAGTTTATGAATTTACAAAGATTTATGAATGCATGCGTGATATTTTGGGCATTTTTTGTTGAAGGATTGGTGGCGTGGGTGGTCTGTTCTATATTTATATTCTATTTTTTACGACTTCCTGTCAGGACCCTTGACATGGAATGCTTTGTTTGGGTCAGTTATCCGTAAGTAGCCATACAGTTTACATACGCTTCGCATTGGGAATATTGGGAATATTTTTGGGTGGGTAGAATGGATTATCTACATTTACGTTATTTCTTATGGAAAAATTCGTTTCACAATACAATTTTTTTTTGCCTTCTTTAGAACAAAATTAAATTCGTATGCTGAGGTTCCACTGTATCTATCTCTTAAACAATAATAGAAAATACTTAGGACTGAAGCTTGGGGCAGGCTTTACTTATTTTCTAGAAAGATCTTTCTTCATCAGTGGATCCATTAATCAGCCCTCCAGGATTTTGCGATTCCAGAAGTTAACACAAAATCAAACAAGCTCCATGATTTTCGGAGGAACTTGCAATTCTTCAGATTTTCTGTTCATTTGGACCGTGGTGCATCATGTGATGTCATGCATTCAGCTGAGTCCATCTTCCATTCACGTGTGGACAGTCACATGAGGACAGCTAGCATAGAAAGTCCGTCCGTATGTGTCTTCACTGCTAAAAGAAAAATCCCAAGCGTGCAATTTCACCAATTCATGTAGTATACTGCAATTAAATAAAAGCAAAGAAACTCAGCAATTTATATTGCGAATTATTTAAAAAAGCTGCAACAAATTTGATCATTTTAGGCCGTAAAAAATCACAAAAAAATCCTGGAGGGATTTATACATAACACATACACATATGTTTCATGGTATGTTGTTTTTTATTATTATTATTATTATTAATAAAAAAAAGTCTTATTTAAAGAAGAATACGACATCCTAATCGTCTTATACGTAGAACATGGTACAATTGAAATAAAGGGAAATGATGTGTCATGACTCTGAATTTCTATATGATAATATGGACCATATTTTAATAAATAAGATTTTGAACAATTTTGTGTGAAGGACGTCTTGAAAAAATTGTCTTAGCATAAATAAAGATGTACCGTCTGGGCAGATTTGTGACATTGGTAAGTCATAATTTCAGATGTTGAAGCTCCTTTTCTCACTTATGAAATATGATTTCTTTTCATTTTTCTCTTAATGAAAAGCATCCAGTAAATTATTGATTAGTTCTCTCCATCTGACACTTTTGTTTAACATGAATGAAATGTAGAGGTTCAGAGAGATCCTCATTGTATGCATATATAAAGGAGAGCAGACATATTCAATCCTTTTAGATATGCTTTCTCTGTTAGAAATGAAGCAGATGACTAATGCCAGGAGATTCAGTGCCGTGCGGACGCAGTGCATTAGGCTTGCATTGTAAGCTGTTTTTTTTATGGCTTAGCATAGGAAGATTTTTCAGGTTTGAGCTTGGATGAGTATCCATATAATTCAGAGAGGATCCTTGAGAGTGCAAGACTGAGCATCTCAGCAATGTTATAAACCCATGCAAGAAAATTTCCGTACATTTTTTGGACAAACAAAAAAGTGAAGTTTTATAATCATGTATACTTTAATAACAATTAACTCTTTTTCCCACAGACCAAAAAATGGAGTTTTCTCCTGTCCATGTTCAGCATTCAATTTAGTTTATTTGTACAGCACTTTTAACATTTAAAGCATTTGGTAGATGCCCTTGTCCAGAAGGACTTACATTTGATTTCATTTTATACAACTGAGCAATTGAGGGTTAATAGCATTGCTCAGGGGCCCAGCAGTAGCAGCTTGGTGGACCTGGGATTTGAACTCATAATCTACTAATCAGTCCAACACCTTAACCACTAAAGCTACCACATCCCCTGTAGCTTTAAACAATAAAAAGCACCTTTACATAAGTATAGAAACATATAATAACAATTATAATGTAAGTTACTGTTAAGCAAGCCTCAAGGACAAACTCCCTGAGATGATATGAGTAAGACACCTTGAGAGGAAACCAGGCTCAGAAGAAAGCCTCATTCTTAATAGAAATAAAGGAAAATTATGTGTCTGTTTGCATTGAATGTCTTTATCATGTCCTACTCCACAGTGGTGCTTAATACGAAGCAATCAGGGCTTTAACAACTTGTAGCTCTTTCATCCATTCATCTTTAGTAAGCACTTTAGTAAACACTCCTGGTTACAATTGTGGTGGACAAGCCAAACTCCACACAGATATTAACCCAAGCTCAGGATTGATTTGTTGATCCTGGACTTGTGAGGTGACCATCAGCGGTTCTCCTAAAATCCTTATCCTTAAGAGTTCTTTGGTTGTCCTTCAGCTGGAACCATTAAACTATTGTTTCCATCTCTCAACAACTCTTGATTATCTTAGAAATGAAAAATATCCTGCTCAGGGTCATGGTGGATATGGAGACTATCCTGGGATCACACTGATTGGAACATACGCTATCACACCTTGGGACAATATAGCTACCCTGAGAATTGGTAGGAAAGCCACATGGACACACAGTCATTAACCCAAGCTCCAGAATGAAGAGGTGACCCTGGACCTGTGAGACTTACCAGTATGCCTCCTACGATCTTGACACTTAAGGACCCTTAAGAGTTCTTTGGTTGTCCTTCAGTGGGAATCATTAAAGTGGTGTTTCCCTATCACAACCATTTTGCAATTTAAAAGCCTTAATTATCATAAGAACCTTTATCCTGGTCAGGGTCATGGTGGAGATGGGAATACAGTCTGGACCAGAGGCAGTTTTGAACGTACAGGAAATCCGCAGAGATGCTGGGAGAAATGTGTGGCTGGTGATTAGTGAAAAGGAAGAGCTTACATCTTGGACTAATAGCTAATAGCCTTGCACAAAGAAGTGTGGCATTACTACAGCAATGGTTCAATAGAGCAAATCTGCATCATTTAGAGCTTGCTCTCATTCAGTCTGATGTGTCCTGAACGGCTGAAGTAGCTCAGCATTAACGGCCTTAATAAATCATTTCTCTTCATATAGATAGTTGTTCAGCTTTATGATTTTACATACAGAAAGGTTATTCTTCACATTTATGAATGGGTTTATATTCTTGATAATGAAAAGTCTCTACACAGCAAAAAAAAAAGTACACCAGTACTGAATTAACACACTGGAGGGTTTATGCATGTCCAGTGAGACGCAAATGAACTCTGAAAGTGTTAAATCAACACGACACTGTGGATTTTGCTGTCTAGCTCACTATAAAAACCTTATCCTTCAGGGCTCGATAGATGCAAAATAGATTGACTATTGTTACAAGAAAAAGAAGTAAATAAAGAACTAAAATTTGGTGGTTAAGGTAAAGGAGAAACTTTTAAAAAAGTCAGAGAAGAATATTCACAGAAATGCTGGGATTGGTGTTGAGTCTGGAGGACATGCTGCTCATAGACACCAGGACATGTGTGTGTGTGTGTGATAACCATCACTTCTGAATTTTGACATTCTTTAGACTTTTTAAGGGTTTGGTCAGAGAAGTCTTAAGAGAGGATATGAGTAGTGGTAGTAGTGCATCTTTTCTGCCTTTTTTCACACTAAATCAGTATCAGTGAAGTTCTGCAGCTGAGGAAATGCACTTTTCATGAGCTACCTAAGGCAAGATTCAAAAAAAGGGTGAAATCAAACTGCCATAAAATTACAATACCAAGTACAAGCTCTAACTTTAATATTATTGATTCCTATTTGATATATAATGCTAATAATGCTAATAATAATAATAATAATAATAATAATAATAATAATAATAATTATTATTATTATTATTATTATTATTATTATTATTATTATTATTATTATTATTATCGATAACAAATCTTCTTCTTCTTCTTCTTCTTCTACTTCATCTTCTTCTTCTTCTTCTTCTTCTTCTTCTTCTTCTTCTTCTTCTTCTTCTCCTTCTTCATAGTCATCAAACAAGGTATAAATGGGGTTTTGTCTGATTTAAAATACTAAATTAATAATTGATAATGAACTACAACAATGGCAATAATAATATATAATATAATATTTATAATTATCCCCCTTTATTTATTCTTTTATCTATTTTTTAATTATTTTATATCAGTCAAAAAACCCATACATACATATTTTGTTGAACAACAACAATAATAATAACAATAACAATAATAATAATAATAATAATAATAATAATAATAATAATAATAATAATAATAATAATAATAATAATAATAAATTATAGGGGTTAAACAATCACACAATGTATTATTATTATTATTATTATTATTATTATTATTATTATTATTATTATTATTATTATTAATAATAATAATTCCATACCTCTACATAACTTTTAAAATCAGATTTAAAAACCCATAAAAACCTGGTATAAGGCCCATTTTTAGTTATTTATTTATTTGGCCTGAGGAAAATCTGCTCAGACTCCACATCCCTGCTCAGTCTGCCCCTCTCTATCAGAATGTATCATAAAACCTGTGAGATTTGAGACCTTCATAGCTGTAGCTGTACTCCATTCTCAGTCTCAGCTTTCACCAATAAAACTGCAACTGGGAACTCATCCAGTCCACTGTGTGAGAAAGCACTGTATAAAATCTTAAATTAAATCACAATTATGCAAAATAAATGCACATTTTTTAACTGGTGATCCCTGGCTAGCTGCAGTGTGTTTATTTAGCATTTTGGTGAGTGGTTTCTTGGTGTTGCTCATTGGAAAAAAAACCCTTTTTTTCTATATTAAGAAATAATATTGTATTTTATTTTACACAATTGTTACTTGAGAGAAGAATTGGGATAAACAATAATACCATTATAATTTTTGTGCAATGTTAACTGTTTGTGTTCAGCGTACTGCTTGAGTTTCTTTTAATGAGTTTAATAAAAAAGAATAAATAAATAAATAAATAAATAAATAAATAAATAAATAAATAAATAAATAAATAAATAAATAAATAAATAAACAAATAAACCACTTCCCTATGCTACAGGATGTTTGTTTCTGTGAACTCGCGGAAAGACTGAGGTTAATATTTTTACCTGAATCGATTTAAGTTGAACTGAAATGGAGAGAAATGTTCAGGCGTGTCTGTAGGTTTGTTCCTCTCGCTTTACTCTTTAACATGTTCGCTGAGGTTAAATTCATCTCACAGGTCCAACATGAAGTGCTACACAATTACTGCACTCAGAAACAGCACTGATGCAATTAAGAGTAACATGTAAGTGCAAAACACCGCAGCAGTTTTTCACTATTAAAAATTCATATCATAGCCAGTGTTAAATTCTTCCCGCCCAAATAATTGTATATACAGGCGAGGAGTAACTGCACTCTCTCCACGTGTCGTCCTGTCTGATTAAATTAGAATTCATTGAAAATTATCACATGCGCTGAACAGGACGGCTTTCTCATTGATTTGCCCCGGAATCAAATATTCCCTGACCCAAGCGCGTGGCTGAGTGAATGAAGCAGTCGTGTTTGCATAATGGCTTTTAAATTGGGTCACAGTGACGAATTGAATGTTAAGTTCTGTTTTATCGATGACTGGAAATGCAAGAGGAGAGACTCGAGGCAAGAAGCAAGCAGGTTCTACTCCTAGGAGCAAACTTTCTGCTTTTTCTTTTTTTGTATTTTTCCCAGCTCTGTTCCAGTCATCTGATTTTTATACCAGATTGAATGACCCTGATGTCACTTTTAAATTCTCTGGACGAATGAACAGGCAAATTAAATAAACATTGAACAAACAAATGAATGAACGAACGAACGAACGAACGAACAAATATGAAAGCTAGCTAGGCAGATAGATAGGCAACAAAGAAACATAAATAATATGAAATAAATAAATAAATAAATAAATAAATAAATAAATAAATAAATAAATAAATAAATAAATAAATAAATAAATAAGGCAAACAACTAACTGCATAAATAAATACTTTATAAGTAAATAAATTAATAAATTAATTATATAATTAAAAAAGCTGAACAATTAAAAGAGCTAAACAGTCACAAAAAACAACTAAATAAATAAATACCTAAATGAATGAATAAATAAACAAATAAAAAGGAAATGACAAACTAAAAATGATAAAAAATAATAAATAAATAAATAAATAAATAAATAAATAAATAAATAAATAAATAAATAAATAAATAAATAAATAGCAGTTAATTTGGCAACAACTAACCAACCAAACTAACCAACCATTAACTTTCTCAATTAGTGATTAAATAATTACATTTTAAATGTACAAAGCATTAATACAATGCACAAAATATGCAATAAGTCAATACGTTTTTTTCCCATAGTCTTTTTTTCTCCCACCGGTCAGCCCTAACCTTAAACCTGGTTAATATGATGATATGGTCCTCCTGTGCCACCAAAACAGCTCTGACCTCTTAAGGCATAGACTTCATAAGACCTGTGATGGGGTGCTGTATTATTTGGAACAAAGATGTTAGCAGCAGATCCTTTAAGTCCTGTAAGTTTCAGGGTTCGGGCCAGCATAAATGATACCATTCTATTATATAAAGCATTTTCAGCAATTTTTGACTAGACAGGCCAGCGTTCATACTGCATCACTGAGCCCATGATAGTGTTTCTGGTTCCGCCATTGTCCATTTTGGACCACTTTTGGTATATATTAACCACTGCATACCAGGAACACCCCATAAGACCTGCTGTATTGGAGATGTATTGGATCTGACCTAGTTGTCATGACTTGAGAACTGTCTGGTCATTTTATTGCTTAATATATACAGTAAATGCCCACTCCTTATTCACTTCACCTGTCAGTGGTTATGGCTAATCAGTGTATCTAAGTATATGAGGTAGAACTGCACTTTTGACCCACAGTGGTCTGACCCACAATGAAACACAATTTAAACATGGTCTAAAAGAGTTCTCAAAGAGAAAACAGCTTAGAACATCAACCAATCATTTTAGCAGTTCAGACACAAATGGAAGATTAGAAATTGGTCAATTATTAGCAAACTCCTTAGGGTCCACACTTATGAAAAGTGGAGTGACATCAGCAGTTTTGAGACTGAAAGGCAAAGTTGCCTCAAGGGATCTGTTAATAGCATGAGAGATAACGGAAAGAAAAGTTTAAAAATGGAGAATGGAGGTTGAGGTGAGCTTGAACTCTGAGGGTTTTGGAGATATGGAGACAGAGAGATGGAATTGTAAAGAATGTCTTTGTATGTTGTAGAGTTAGAATTTTCTTTCACTGGAAGTTAGAGACCTAAACCTGTTCTAGCATGACAAACACAAAATGAGCTCCATAGAGACGTGCTGTGTTGAGGTTAGAGTAGAAGAACTCGAGTGTCCTGCACAGAGCCCTGACCTCAACCTCAACACCTTTGGGATGAACTGGACAACTCACTGCACCCCAGACCTCCTCACCTCACATCATTGACTGATCTCACTAATGCTCTTGTAGCTGAATGAACACAAATCCCCATAGTAATGCTCCAACATCTAGTGGAAAGCCTTCACAGAAGAGAAGAGTGGAGATTATTATTGTTACAAATAGGGGGAACCGTCTCCATGATAAGGCCCATGGATCTGTATGATGATGGTGATGATCAGGTGACATACATGAAAATATATACTATATTCTTTTTTTCTTTTTTTTTAGACTCAAGACTCACAATATGCTCCATCAGAGCATTGCTTCATATTTTCAGCACATCAGTTTATTACTGTTTGCCTTTTATATGACTCTACGCTATAATGATTTATAACCTCATAATCTGGTGTCACTCAGAACAGGATGGGTTCCCTTTGGAGTCTGGATGCTTTCTTCAAAATTCAGAAGCTGCAACAATCCAATTTTTTCTAGACCCCCAGACATCACTCTCAAAGTACACATTTGTGTTGTTTCGTGAGTTGTATTGATTTTATTTTTCCAATTGAATAAAGTCTACACATTGTTTTAAATTTACTGTGAAATCTAATCAGTAAATAAAGGGTGAAAAGATGTAATGATGCTTTTAGGCACTGGAATATTTCCTTTTTCTTCTTTTTTTAAAATAAGGGGTTGCTAAAGAATGATCAAATAAATAAACGGAAAACAAACAAACAAACAAACAAACAAACAAACAAACAAACAAACAAATAAATAAATAAATAAATAAATTGTTTATTTATTTATTTAATTCAGAAAGAAAGAAAGAAAAAAAATTAAGAAAGAAATGATGAATGAACAAAGGAACGAACAAACAAAAAAAAATAATTACATAATTAAATACATAAATAAATAATAGCAGTGGGTGCTAATAGAGTACAATTAGCAAAGAAACGGCTCTCTCGATATCATCCAGTCTATATCAGTCTATCACCTTTAAGATGAAAATACCTGTGTGAATGTTGTTCCTGTGTGTGTGTTTGTGTGTGTGTGTGTGTGTGTGTGTGTGTGTGTGTGTGTGTGCGTGTAGTATTATTACTTCTGGGTGAAAAAACAAAAATGCCATTCGACTTATCCGTAAACAAATGTTCTCATTTATTCAAATATTCTCCACTGCAAGCATTAAGGCCTTTCTTCTCACAGTCAGCATTTTAAATCACAGGAAAGAGAAAAGTCGCTCTCACAGATCAACAGTAGATCAAAGCATTTCAATGCCATGACGACAAAATATGCAGCATAATTACATTCAGAACTGTGAATTTCCATTAATATAGCATTAGGTTCAAAACTGGAATATTCTGTGCTCACATTATTCACATAATACTTACGGAACTATTCTGGTCTATAAGACGAAGGAAGTTTGTGTCACTTCATGCAATTTATACTGTTTGTCTTTGGAAGAAGTAGAGCAGAATGCCTTCATTATGCCGAGTAATTTTCGGAGTCCACTGAGTATTTGTTCTGTACATGGGGACTTTTCTTAGACGTACAGCTAGCAAGCTAATCTGGAGGCTTTATCAGTCCCTTAATCCCATCAACCTTGTACAGAGCGTTCACAATGTTCACTTATAGACTGATACAGCAGTTACATAATATAGTTTAGTGAGCTGAGGTTTGCTAGATAGCAAGTCTAGGGTCTAATTAGCAGATAATATTAGTGAATACTGTACCTGAGGGATTTGACTTGGGATAGTGTTCACAATCAGGGTTGCCAGGTTTATGCAAAAAACATTGTAATGATCAGGAAAAGCAAAATAGCTTTTAATATGTATTAAGTATTACTACAACCAGGGGCGGACTTAGTGATTTGGGGGCCCTAAGCGATTCCAGGTATGGGAATCTCCTGCATGTGCAGTACGATAGGAATGTTCCACTATTCATGAGTCATGGGGGGGGGGGGGGGGGGGGGCATTTGAAAAGATGTAATAATAACGTTAAAATCTTAATGGTCATAGACAGACCATACAATATATGATAGAAAAATAATAAGTACTATATGATTTATATAGGCTTCTTGGTATTGGTCAGGGTCCCCTAATTCCCCAGGGCCCTAAGCAGCTGCTTACCTCGCTTATTGGTTAAGTCCTCCCCTGACTACAACATGACTATACACTGATGTACAACAACATAATGTCTTTATTGAATAATAAATTTGAAAACACTTAATCTATAATCAATCTTATCTATAACAAAGTGTGAAAATGTGTGTATGTTATAATGCAATCATGTGAAATTACACATATATTTTTATATCTATTTTTTTGAACACTTTTCTGTGTTATGCGTTGAGAATCTTTAACATGGTCATGGTATCTGTATTGTTCATAAAACCCCACTTTGCATAAGGCATTATGGGGAGATATAACAGCTTTATATTGTGCTATAAGCATGTTATAAACAAGAATACAAAGTGCAGTGTCTTTTTATACATCAGTAGTTCCCTGATTATTGAGTTTTTTAAGATCTTTGTAGCTAAAAAATGCTTGATTTTTGGCTTTTTCCAAAACTTGCTATGCAACTTGGTGAAATCACAAATGTAGGATTCTTCTCCTATGAATGAAGACACATATGAAATTTATTTCTAAGCTAGCTGTATTGATGGTCCATGCATGTGGATCAAAGAGGATTTTAGCTGAATACACATAGTGATGATGTCTTGCTGTACTGTATACTGTGTTCTCTGAATTTTGCAAAGGTTGCTAGATTTTGGGTTTATTTATGCAAGTGCAAAATAACGAAATTCCAAAAAGAATGGTAAATAATTATAACAAGGCATGTAATGTGCTATGTATGCATTATAATACGTTATGAATGTACACATAAGTTATTACACATCTAAACTTTCAAAAATGTATTTAATTTTGTTTAATTCTGTAGCAAAACGTTTTATTTAATCTCATGCTATTTTCATATTGTTCATCTTACTATAATTACTTTATTCCTGCATGCTAATTCACTACACTTTAGAAAGCTTTTATAGAGATTAGATTGTTGATGCGTTTGGTTTATTTTGGTCCAGTTGAGTTTGTTTCACGTTCATGTGTCAGGTAATTAAACAAACTAATAGATAAAAGAAAAGAAATTCACAGCTTAAAAATGGTACAGCCCATTGCAGGGGTGTCTAATTTATGTGTGTGTGTGTGTGTGTGTGTGTCCAGTACAAAACCAATGAAACATGAATCAGTGAACTATTACTACCTGGATCATAGCCTTTAACCTCTGGAAAATAAGATGTTGAACAATAGATACTTTTTACCCACATTACCGAAGGGGTGGAGCAACAACAAAAACTTTTTACTTTTGCAAAGTTATAGGTTTGAAAATCTTCACAAATTTCCACACACTCCCACATTCATAGTCTTATCACAGTGAGTATGCTAATTACAATGGTATAAAATAATAGTGCATTTATAACGGCTACAGAGATTACATAGATTGAATTTTTTAATTTAGAAACAAAATTAGAACTGTATTTCATGCACTCTATAGAATATGACATTATTGCATTGTACACCCTACTTAGTGCATGAGCATTGGATATTCTTTCATTGTTCATTGCAAGTCTTTGTCTTTACTGTACTATATGAGTGAGAGGAGGCAGCTATGGTACAGCTCCTTTGGAGCACAGAAGGTTAAGTTCCCAACAGTGTTAGCTTGGCAGTGCTGGAGCTTGAAACCCAAACATGCAATCAACAACTCAGACCCTTAACCACTTAAGCCACTACTGCCCTGGAGAGTATATAGAGTATAGAGAGCATATATAGAGAGTATAGGGAGTATATAGTGTATAAAGTGTATGTATAGAGCAGGGGTGTCCAATCATATAGAGTATACAGAGTATACAGGGTATATAGTGTTTAGAGTATATAGCGTGTAAATATATAGAACAGATAGTATATAGTGTATATTATGCACATAGGCTAAAGCACACATGCACAGGAGACACAGAAGAAGATTTATAAAACATGCAGACAGGAACTGTTTACATCTTAGCTACTCAGTGAGGTCCTATGTATCTGGAGGTCAGATATATCCACGGAGGTGAAAAAAATCAGGGAATGATATTATGTAGAGAAACATCAGTTCCATTGCTGATGTCTACGTTTCTCCTGATTATTCTGTCCTAAACAAGCTGCCAGCTGGCCCTAGCGCCGGCCGTAATTGCCCTCTAGCCGTTGTTGCTTGTGCTTGGCTCAGGCTCTCGTGCAGGATGCATTGTTTTCGTTCGCGAGCTGTCCTGCCTGTCACCGGGGTCGCTGTCCGCGGTGCTGAACTCTTGTCCTTTGTGGTCCAGGTGCTGTTTCTGTCCTCCTCTGAAGGCTCAACATTTCTTACACCGGAGAACCAAGTGTAGCACTGCATTATCATAAATATCAGAAGTCTAATTATTCCACCAGTCACAATTCAGTATTTCTCTTAGATTAGTAAATGATTTAAAAGTTTAATAAGACTACGAAGACACTTCAGCTATATCACACCAATAGATACAGAATATTGGGGAAAAAAAAGATCAATAAATATTGCTATAAACTGCAAGAACAGAATTTAATGTCATATGGCAGCCAAGTTATATACTTGGCAGCGGCTTAGTGGAAAGTTTTTAAAAATAAATAAGTCAAACAAAAGTCAAACAAGTATCTCATATCTTATAGCTGTTGCAATAACATACAGCATTCAACCATAAACACTGAGTTTTAATGAGACAATTTATTTTGTCTACTACAAACATTTATTATTTGCCTTACTGCTGTGTCAAAAGTCTTGTGTTCCTTTTATATTACAGCAGTTTGCCAACAATAAGGAATTTTAATTCAATACACACCAAGCCCTTTTTCATTATATTATATATATATATATATATATATATATATATATATATATATATATATATAATGCATACAATTATGTATATAATAAATAAAACAAACAATGCTAACAACAGAAAGACAAAGAAACGATTCTCATTCTGTGTAAAAATTATAGACATTAATTAACAGAAATAAATTATAATCCAATTCCAAAAAATGTTATTCTCTCAGTTATCAGATCCACAAAATTTTGGTCAAAATTGACCCGATACTGAGATCTGATATCAGATCTGTGTCATCTTTAGTTTTTAAAACAGATAAAAATAGTCTGTTTATAGTCTGATAGTCAGTGCAGCTCATCCTGAAAGCTTGACTGCTACTGAACACTAACATTAAAGGGAAAAAAATAATAGTGTAAAAATAGTGTTTGTTTCCTAACATTTGATTTTCTGAGCTGCTTTCTGAATGTTTACAAAATGCATACCAGTTTTGAGTCAAAAAGTGGCATTACAATGAATTTTTGTAACTACAGGTCCAATTATCACATCCAATTAAGATCTTTTCCCTAATTGCTAAAACCTGTCAGATATTTCAATGATTTTTTTTAACTTGCCTTTGAACTAAAAAGTAAACAAGTGCTTTGTTATTTTCCACCATACACACTCACTCACCTGCTTAACAGCTTAAAAGATTCTACTCTTGTTCCAGTGTCTTAGTGCTTCATCTTCTAACTTTTCCATTTACTCATAGCAATTCTCTCTAATATTAATTAAGTAGCAAAAACACATACAGTTGGAATGTGACACTAAATTGTAAAGCTTTTCTGTGGATTAATCTCAAAACTCCTGAGCTTATTATTCCGTTAATGTATATTAAATCGCATTACTCAGTAACAGCAGTGAATAGGGAAACTTCTAAGAGTAAAGAAAATAAATCAGGAGCTGCTGAAGTGTCTCGGGAGCTGAAGGGTTTCGAGATGAGTTTTTTTTTTTTTTTCCCCTGATGGTAAGTGACAAAAGTTCTGAATTTAAATGCAAAATATAATACAAAAGTATTTCCACTGCAGGGATGTAAACAAGGCTCAGTCTGTCCTTGCCCATGCTTTGACACACACCATGTGATTGTATTGAACATGCTGTTTATTCTACCTGCTTACTTTATTACCTACTTAGAGCTTTTCTACACATTATGAAATCCTGGTGAAGGATGTAAGCCATTAGCAAACCTGGAACTACAGTCATTATACAACATGACAGAAATGTTACTTCTAAAGCCAAAAGAGGTTTTGAATCCTTTAAGAGGCATGGATTTGCATTGTATAAGGAGAAAAAAAATCTTTATTTGCATGAAACAACAGTTTAATATGCAGGTTTTCCTGAAACGTTATTATTGCCCTTTGTCAGAAAATCCTATTGGTGTTTCTGTTTATTCTGCAGGAATTGATACTTAGAATATCATTAGAACTCTATTTATATTAAATTGGAAATAATGTTATGTAATTGGAAAGTTATTGGAAATTGCATAGGGTTTGCTTTGGGATTTTGAAAATCCTAAATGATTCTCTTTAAATTTATTTATTAATTAATTAATTTATTTATTTGTTTGTTTGTTTGTTTGTTTGTTTTAAACTGTTATTTAAAATAAGTTAGAAGTTAAAATAATAGTAAAATAAATTATAAAATAAATTGAATATTTTTTATATAACTAATATTCTAATATGTTTATTTATTTATTTTTCATTTATTTAAGTACATAAGTGTGTGTGTGTGTTCTTGTAACTGAATTGAACTATTAGTGTAAAGCTTCTTTGCAACAAATATCTGTTGTTCCATATACTGTAAAATAAATAAATAAATAAATATATATATATATATATAAATTGAACTGAATTGAATTGAGCTCATTATCATTATTGAAGGTTATTAAAATTATATCATAATCATTGCCAAATTGCTGTGATATTAGAGGAATAAACCCCTTCAGGATGTGCTGTTATTGGAAAATAATTAAAGCGGCCTTGCTCCGCCTGGTTGTTAATTATTTTTCCATAACTGCACACCACCAAATGTTTCATTTCTCACTTTATCTTCCTGTCCGATGTGACAGAACGGATCCAGGCTGAGCGATAACCTTTATACTTTGCTATCAAATTTAAAATCGAAATGAAATTTTAAAATAATTTTACCCTTACTTTAATCACAACTTTCTGAATGTACTAACTTAATTTGAGTTAAGGTGAGTTTTATTCAAACACACACACACACAGAAAAAGTACAGTAGTATGTCGCTCATCAGTATCGTCCTCTTTACTGCCACTTACGATACATTATTTCATAAAATATCTCCTGCATGTTTTATCACTGCACAGAAACAATGTACAGCAACACTTTCACCTGGAAAAAAAAAAACATTTTCCCCGCTTCCTTATAACAGACATCCTCTTAGGAGCAATAATCCCACAATATATTGTTTGTGTGTAGCTCAAACACTTCAGGCCAAGCCATTTCTCCGAGCGAGCAAATGACCTCGATTGGCCCACAGATCATTTACTGACAGGAAATCCTCTGTACACAACAAGCAACGACAAGCCCATTCTGCCCGTTCTGCAGCTTTCCAAACTCACCGCAGTGCAGCTAAAACGCAACGATCTGGACAATTACTCACCGAAACTATAAACTAAATGTCATTTTAAGCTTCCTTATCCTTTTCTTTAGCGCTGAGACTTTCCGAACACCTTCTAGCGTATTATTTTGATCTACAGTTGACTGGTAGAAGGCAATAAACATCATTTTGAGGTGTTAGTGTTCCCAGTTTCATTACAAGGGAAGTCTTTATCACTCATATATACGAGATCCAGAAGGACTTGGCTTTTTTAGGCTTCATCGTGAACAAGAGAATACACATCATCGGTACAACAGATTTGTTATTATTTATTTCTGTATCTTTAACATAGCACAGAGGACCGGATTTGCGGTTTGATCCTGAGCTCAGGTTGCCATCAGTGTGATTTTATGTATGTTTTACTCATAAGCTCTAAGATGCGCTGCAGCCCGATCTCACAAGCCATAAAAATTCTAATGAGTTCACATGATGCTGTTTGATTTTGTTCAGAATGTAAGAAAGATTTTGATGGAGGTTAGCTTTTTGTACCACTTCTCTACATGCTGGTTTGTGAAATTTACTACACGAATCAACTAAAATGCTAAACAGTTAGCAGATTAAGCTAGGGGTTAGGGTTAGGGTTCAGCTGAAAGAATGTTTTAATGCTTTAATGGACCATTTTATGCAACATATATGGCTAGATTCATACATGATGCTAACAGCTTTCTTCAACATTTTGGATATAAAACAATAAATAAAAATTTAGATAAAGCTCATGATTTATGTTTTTTTTTTTTTCTTGTTATTGATGTTTTGCTTCGAAAGAGATTTTAAAGAGATATTTACAGCTGCAGAAGAACCACTCAGGTTACCATCAGTATGATATTATGTATGTTCTACTCACAGCTGGGTTCTCTGGTTTTCTCTCACTGTTGGAAACCAGAGAAAATCCATGTCAGTGGGTGGACTAGCCATGCCAAATAAATGCTAGGTGTGTGTGAAGGTATATGTGTATGTGCATCCCATCCAGTGTGTATTCCCCCTTTGCGTACAGTTTTTCCAATGATTGGCTCCAGATCCTCTGAGATATACCAAGACCAGGTTAACGTTTAGAGAAGATACCTGAACAAAGGAACAAATCTCTGAAAAATGCTTAGTTATTTTGTCCAAAATTCTTTTTTTTTACTCGAAACCCAGTCAGACGATGCACACGCCAGCTTCCCTGGCTTTGTTAAGGTGTAGGAGACTTCAGCAGAGACATGTACAGCTCTCAAGAAGACGGATGGAGATCAAATAGATATTTCCTCTGGTGCTGAGAGTACAGTCTCACCAGAGGTGTAAAAAGTAGACAAATCTTGTAGTTTATACTTGAGTGGAATTCGAGATAACATGAGCAAACATCTTCTGTTTACATTTCTGCTTGAGTTGAAGTTGAAAATGCTCGCTCACGTATCAAATGGAAAATACTGTTAAGTTTTACTTAGAGTTGTTATGAGATGGAAAGAGAAACAGATGCAATTGCAGGTTAATTAAACACTTTAACAGACGATCCAAAGCACTAAACGAACAAGAATCAGGTGATTAGCAAACGAGGTAAGGTAAAATCATAGTACTAATAGTATTAGTCTACAGGATCAGAAAAACAGATAAAAATGAAGCTTGGTATCAGCAGATCATACTATAAGCTCTATACCTGAGCAAAGTGTTCTTTATTTTGATATGAAGAACATGTTATGGTTTATTTGGTGTATATTATAATATTCGTTAATCCCAATTCACAATATTTACAGTATGTATGTTAAAACAAAACCATGTGCTTTATGGTCTTAGTTCCCTAGCACCTTTTTTGTATATATTTTGTATATATAGAATACAGTGGAACCTCGGCATTTTTAATTTAATTCGTTCTGGAGGCGAGTTCTTAAGGCGAAAATTTGTATTGCGAAACAAATTTTCCCGTCAGAAATAATGTAAATGCAGATGATCCGTTCCAGTCTGCCAAAAATATCAGCAATATTTACAATATGAAGCCAATGGGATTTTTATTTCTTCTTCTTCTTCTTGTTGTTTTTGCTTCAAAGGAGATTTTAAAGAGGTGTTTAGGGCATAACTGCAGAAGATACATCACTGACTGTAGTAAAAAAGAACAAATTGGTTGGAAACTTTTACAGCAGTGGGGTAAAGATAATGGAGACACAAGAGTAGTTTTAAATAAGGCAGTCTCATTAATCTCATTACTCTCATTAATTCAAGACTGAACTGAACACATAGGCAATAGTAAGACTAAACAAACAAACAAACAAACAAACAAACAAACAAACAAACAAATACATAAATACATACATAAATAAATAAATAATATTCAACTCTTGATTTATTGATGGTATTTAATATTTGCGAAAATCCAGGTTTATATGAATACACTAGCTCTAATATCGTTTCCATAGCAACAGCAGCTCATATAAAGCTCTACATAATTTAAGCCGAAAGAAAAATGACTGTGTGAAAGGTATATTATGGAAAGAGGCTCTTTAGCCTTTTGAAAATTTTCATGATGGAGGAGTTTCACTTTCTTACATTCAGACATAAGTGTAAATGATTAAGATCTATGATATGTCATTTATTAATAAATTTAATGTTATTACTGTTGGCAAACCGCTGCTGTTTGCGAGGAATAGCACACTTATGGACATACACTTTTCTCTACCGAGGCTTGGATTATTTTTCCATAACATCATGTTGTGTGTTATGGATATTATCCCAAAGCAGCTTTATTTACTGATCAGCCATAATATTGTGAGCAGTGAGAGGTGAAGTGATGATCTCCTCATCATGGCACCTGTTAGTGGGTGGGATATATTAGGCAGCAAGTGAACACTTTGTCCTCAAAGTTGATGTTAGAAGCAGGAAAAATGGACAAGTGTAAGGATTTGAGCGAGTTTGACGAAGGGCCAAATTGTGATGGATAGACCACTGGATCAGAGCATCTCCAAAACTACAGCTCTTGTGGGGTGTTCCCGGTCTGCAGTGGTCAGTATCTATCAAAAGTGGTCCAAGGAAGGAACAGTGGTGAACCGGAGACAGGGTCATGGGTGGTCAAGTCTCATTGATGGATGTGGGGAGCGAAGGCTGGCCCATGTGATCTGATCCAACAGACCAGCTACTGTTGCTCAAACTGCTGAAGAAGTTAATGCTGGTTCTGATAGAAAGGTGTCAGAATACACAGTGCAGGACGGGTCAGGACTGTTTTGGGAGCAAAAGGGGGACCAACACAATATTAAGCAGGTGGTCATAATGCATAACAATGATAGATGTAAATATAAAAATATATAAAAATAGGATTTAAATGATATATTTTAAATGTGAAGGAGAATTTGTTGTGGTGTTTTTCAAAAAACACACAGACACAGCTTCCTGTTGGAACATTAGACACAATAATAATAATAATAATAATAATAATAATAATAATAATAATAATAATAATAATAATAATAATAATAATAATAATAATAATAATAATAATAGGGTAGCACTGTTTACATCAATGTGACTGGTAATTACTTCAGATTCAGATCGACTAAAGAGGAAAGGTGAGTGCTAGCACCATGCAAGGAAAAAAAAAAAGACTGCGAATACTAATCCCTCATGAGCAGTGTGTGGACACACGTAGAGCAAAAAATGCTGCGGACCAAGATATTTGGGTGAAGTATTGTGTTGGTGAAGTAGTATTAATTGTGTTTCAAATGACACTTAGGCCAAGATTGTTATTGTTTGAGATCTTGCACCAGTCAGGCCCAGGCATAGGACAGCTTTCGAGCTTTCGAAAAAAGAAAGGAAGGAATGAGTTTCCTAGTTTCCTCCCTAACTCCTTAAAGTTTTCTAGGAATCTTTAGATTGTCTGTAGTGTGTGTGTGTGTGTGTGTGTGTCCAGCTTTGTACCATGAGTCCCATGAGATCTTTAAATTGTCTGGTGTGTGTCCAGCTTTGTACCATGAGTCCCATGAGATAGAAAAACAGAAAATGGATGGAGGGAGGGAGGGGATAGATAGATGGATGGATGGATAGATAGATAGATAGATAGATAGATAGATAGATAGATAGATAGATAGATAGATAGATAGATAGATAGATAGATAGATAGATAGATAGAATTAGTTAACAATAAACATGTATAAGGCTGTAGAAATAACAGCCTGGAGGTTTTCATTATGTTCCCTAATTATTTGCAGTACCGTTGTGTCTCCTAATCCCAATTAATAGACTCATTGATTTTTCTCTCAGGGCTGCAGGTGAACAGTTAAAGCTCT
Organism: Hemibagrus wyckioides; assembly: GCF_019097595.1. Classification (NCBI taxonomy): domain Eukaryota; kingdom Metazoa; phylum Chordata; class Actinopteri; order Siluriformes; family Bagridae; genus Hemibagrus; species Hemibagrus wyckioides. The sequence continues at coordinate 4,814,326 of NC_080722.1, read as the reverse complement.
GTCTCCTGGCTTTCTGCCTTCACACAGATCAGAGTTATTCAGTAAAGACTGGTGTCACGAAGCCCGCACTCGGAGATAAGATGAAAAAAGGATGCGGGTCATTTATGACGACAAAGTCATAAAAGAAAATTGAAAAAAAAGAGAGAGAAAAGTTCAATAAATTGGGGGTGGAGAACAGAGAAAATACAAAATGCAATAAGAGGGTTAGAAAAGAGCAAAAGACAGGCTGGGTAAACGTCAGGAAGTGCGAAGTGAAACAGATGTGCTTTTCATCAGTGCGAAAAACAAACAGAGGTAATTAAACACAAGTAAGAACAATTAGTAAGATGGTGACTGAGCGTGGGAGTGCAGGTGGCTGATGGGAGCGAGAGGCCGTGGCAGCCATGTTTATAGGCTGCAGTAAAGCAGACTTTGTGACATGAGGTGAAACATCGAGATCAAGACATGATTTTAATATACAGGATCAAAGAGCAGATCAAACTTTAATCTAAAGAAAACAGCGAAAAATGGATACTGGATTATGTTTCAGATGACCTAATATATAAAGGTGTGGAAAACAAAAAAAAGTGAAATGGTAAGGCTATGTGGCTCAACCAAAATAGAATAAGAATAACAGACTGGGACAGTGTGTATTGTATTTATCTATTATTTATTTTTATACATTTAAACATTTGTATATATATTTTTACACACTTACCTATATTTTGTTTAATGCTATCAGATAGGTAATGTGAGCTGAGAGAGAGGAAAAAAACAAACAAACAGACAACTTTACTTTACTTTGCTCCAATTCTGTGGCACAAATAAATGAACTAAAACTATTAATGGAAATGATGGAGGAAGAAATCTGATGTATTTTGCTTTCTCAGAGTCAGCATATGTTTTAGAATTGTTTACCTTGTAATGTAGATATGTATGTATGTTTCATAGATCGATGTATTTGCATCTGTACCAATTCTATACCACAGACTGAATTCTCCTGATCTTCTGTGGTCTACAGGCTCCATATTTACTACTACTCTGGATATAAAAAGTCTACACACTGTGAAAATGACAGGTTCAGTGTGAAATAACAGTGTATAAAGTAAAAGACAGACAAGAACACTTAATGGAAATATCGGCCATGTGAAGGCCTGACGGTTGTGTAGAATGTGTGTAGAAATGTCTTTATACTTAGAAACACTCGCTGAAGTTGATTCACTGACAGTTTAACTACGTCTTTTACCAACAGTATACAATCAGTTATGTACTTGTTTCGGCCCTTGTACTTCTCTTTTAGCTTCCTTGTTTATTTTCTTTAGCAGTGTGTGAATCCTACTGTACAAAAGTCCACTAAAGGAGTAGCATGTTGACTTGCTGAAAGTTTAGACAACAAAACACGGTTGCGGTTTTTGAAAAGAAATTATTTTGTTGGTTATTATGATGCCATCGGTCACAAGACAGGGCCAACAAGGCAGGTGTAGTATGTCCAGGTTGTATTCATACTACAAACACTTATCAGTACGTACTGAATCAACAGCTGAGCAAGGAAGTAACGGATCGAATGCTGTAGTGGTGAATCAAACGCAGTAGGTACTGAATTGAATGCGTTAGCTACTGTATTGAATACTGTATACTGAATACTGTAACTGAATCATATGCAGGAGGTGCTGAATCAAATGCTGTAGACAATGCGTTGAACGCAGTAGGTACTGAATCAAATGCAGGAAGTACTGAATCAAATGCGGTAGACAGAGTGCTGACTGCAGTAGGTACTGAATCAAATGCAGTAGGTACTGAATTGAATGCGTTAGCTACTGAATTCAATACTTTAGATACTGAATCAAATACTAAAGCTACTGAATCGAATTTTGTAGGTACTGAATCAAATGCAGTAGGTACTGAATTGAATGCGTTAGCTACTGAATTGAATTCTATAGGAACTGAATCATATGCAGGAGGTACTGAATCAAATGCTCTAGGCCTCAGATTGCTGTTGTAGCTTATTCACCTCAAGCTTCAGCACACTGTGCATTCTGGGATGATTTTCAGCACACCACGGATGTAAAGAATGATTATGTGCATTACTATAGTGTTTCTTTTAACTCAAACAAGCTGTTCTTTCTCCTTTATTGCCCCGCTGTTTCCTTAGGGCTTCACTTTGGGGGGCAGCTTCACAAATGCCATGTATATTTGGCCAAAAATGCCAAAAATAAATAAATAAATAAATAAATAAATAAATATTTGGCCAAAAATGCCATAAATAAATAAATAAATAAATAAATAAATAAATAAATAAATAAATTTTTGGGTCTTTAATATCACAAAAATCAAACCAGCACAGACACATCCTACAAATTAGCTAAAACAAAATAAAGTGCATACGATTTCCTTTTATTTCTTTTTATGAGAGAATTTGAGCTCATTAAAACAAAACAAAAAAAATATCTGTCATTCTGATCTTCGAAAGTTGTGCCTTTGTCTTTGATTCCCTATGGCGAATGTGAAAATTGGTTTTAGCTCCTGGTTTTAAACTGTTGATATGTTTTTTAGACCGAATATAATCATTATAATTATTAACATATTTCACAAGTGAACATTTGGGATATTTTTTTCCTATATCACTTCATAGAGCCATTCGGTTTTAATCAGTAAAAAAAAAAAATCCCATGCTGCTTTTAAGAAAGAGCATTTTCATGTGAAAGAGGATGAAAACATCTCCATTTTGTAGTTGGACCTTGTAGATTATTATGTAGTCCAAGACTATAATGATTTTTTTTTTTACTAAGAGAAGGACAAACACATCCATCCAATTTATATCATTTATTATGAAAAAGATAAAAAAAATAATAAATAAATTGAGAATTGTGTTTTCTTTCGATCGCTGGGTTTCGGGATACTTGTGCAAATACCTGTCTTATTTATTTATTTATTTATTTATTTTGAAAGCTCCATGACTAAAAGGGATGGGAAATGTGTTTCCTGTTTTTAGTGCATGCTTTTATTTTGTTCTGCCATCCTGAAGAGGGATTTGAGAGCCTGAAGGTCTTGTGGCGTTGCTCCAAAGCAACTGTTAGGCAGATGACATCAAAGACGACGTTACCGCAGTTTGCGTGTGTGTGTGTGTGTGTGTGTGTGTGTGTGTAAAGAGATCTGAACTAATCTTCATGTAAAAATAAATTTCCTTCACCAGCCATTAGCACTAATCATAAGGTGACAGTAATGTGTGAGGTGCTTTTTAGACGGTCCAATAAAAACCTGGCTGTGTATCAAAAGGAAGTGAGTGAGAGCAAAATACAAATGGGTCAAACGTGAAAGGGGACGATACGAAGGAGAGGGATGATTATGGTTCGGTAATTACACATTGATTCTTTGAATTTTAAAGTGCTCCTAATGTGTCGTATGATAAAACCCGGAAAAGTCTTGAGGCTTTCTCTGTTAATGTTGATCTAAATTGCGAGGGTAGGCTGAATGTAAGGTGTGATGGGGTGCCTTTCCTTTTGTGTGTGTGTGTGTGTGTGTTTGATCAGATCCCAGTAAGAGCATCAGAGCTCATTTCCACCTGCTCCTCTCTGTCAGTGTCTCGCAGGTTCTCCGAGGTCTAATTGAGGTTGTCAGAGTGCTCTTCCATTCAATAACACTGCTCAGCCCCAGCGCCCGTGTTATCAATAGCCCAAACTTAATAGCAAAGTCTCCTTTAGTGGTTGTCATGACAACCGGTGATAATCAGCATGAATGCCAGAGCGTCCGTTTCCGCCGCGGGGATCAGCCGAGGGTTTTTTTTTTTCGTGTCAGGCGAAACGTGTCTGATTTTCTTTTGGGATCAGGAAAGAATTCCACAATTAATCAGGAGAAACCTGCACTAATATCATCAAGCTGCTGTTTTCAAGGATGACGCACAATTTCATCACATCCTGTTTGGTTTGCTGCAGTGCCTTGCTGTTCCATTTCCTGGGAAAAATCACTAAATAGGCTACAATATGTTCCGATTGTTAGTTGTATGATGATAAACATCTTTTCAAGTTTTCTAAAGTCCTTCATGATAAATCAGAACACATCACTCCTGTTTATTGTATGTAACGTGATGCTTTGGGAAAAAGCCATGGGATTTATCTGTGGAAATTTTTGAGGAATAAAATACTGTATGTTTCATCTAATTGGCAATAAAATGTAAAAAAGGGGCTGTGCGGTCACATTATAGGTCGAATACTATATATAAGAACATTTTACTATTTAGAATTTTACCATGATAAACATAGAACATAGAAAAGATCATCGCTAGGAGCACACAGCAACCTGCTTTGAAAAAATATCTACAGATGACATTAGGTGAGTAAATATAACAACCCTTACCCTGTATGTTGTTCTTGATATTCAGCTTTTATGCTTTTAACATGTCACTATGTGTAAAAAATGGCTACTGTTCGAAGTTTCACACTGCCCATGCTGCAATGTTCAAATCGGAGCATGGCAGCTTCAACAGGATGCCGATGACTTCATGTTGAACCACTTTAAATCTGATGAAACAGTATTTTTAAGGTACATTTATTAATATCCTCTGTACTCTGTGTGTGTGTAAGGTTGTGTAGTTGTGTAGTCGTGTAGTGCAGTGGTGAATTGTGGTGAAGTGCAGTGGTGAAGTGCACTGAATGTCTAAATTATATTTTTATTCCAAGCTCACCAATATAATCATTTGAATTTGCAATAAATAAATAAATAAATAAATAAATAAATAAAATACCAAATGGCTTTTAAATAAAATTATTTGGAATTATTTATTTATTTATTTATTTATTTATTTATTTATTATTATTATTATTATTATTATTATTATTATTATTATTATTATTATTTTATTTTATTTTTTTGCCAGTCCTTTAAAAAGTATTGGCACCCTTCATGAAAATGAACTGAAATTCACAGAAAAATTATTATTTTTATATTTTGAGACTAATAAAACACGATATGGTTTTATATTTACAATAAAAATAAATAAAAAAAAAAATCCCTTCATGTTGTGCATTTTCTCTCTGCAAAACATTGGTGGCAAAATTATTGGCACCTCTACAATGGAGGTTATTGGCACTTTTAGACAGATCAATGGAGTGATCAATTTTCCTCCATTTCCACCAGATTTTTCATTGGTTTTTAGAGCTTTTCTTTGAATACTGGTCACTTTTAGGCCAACACAGTGTTCATGGCCAAAAAAGTTAGATTTTACCACATCATATGATTCTATTTATACTTATTTTAATGAATAATAAGATGAATGAGGAATGGTGAACTTCAGCAGCTTCATCTTGTGGCTTCATCTCATTATCTGGATATAATTCCACCATCCAATAAACATGCTCATATTCCACACTGCTCATACTTCACAGTTAATCCCTGCTCTTCATAATCTGCCGTTCCACACTGTACTCTGTCCTAAACCCTGGCTTAACCTTCTTCTTATTTGCATATCAGCAACCATGATCGGATAAACACTTCGTGACCGCTTTAAATAACGGCTTGTCTCGCGCTTGCACATCAGTGAGAAAAAAATTCAGCTAATGTTTCAGTCAGTTCCTTAAATACTCCGTTATCACTGACTGTCCCTTACAGTTTGTCCTGAACAGACTTTTCTGAAAGTTTATACATAACTTTAAAAATAAAACTGTCTCCATTTTGCTCCAATTGACACGTCCTCTGGCTTTTTTTTTATTTTATTTTTCCCCTCAAACGTTGCAAATACACTTTACACAACACACAACCTTTCTGGTATTATTTCTATAAATGTATGAAGTGTCACCTTACTTCTGGTATTATTTCGATTTTGTGGTATTATAGCTGTACAAAGCAGGTAATATGAGGTTTTCATTTCTGGTAAAAAAAACTGGTTTAGTCGTCTTAAAGATGTCTAAAATCTTGCTAGCAATGCGTGTTTTCCTCACACGGTGAATATCACTACTTCAGAAGAGAAAGAAGAGAGCTGACAGAGTTTTAAAATGTTTAAACGACTTAATAATACAGAATGACTGAATAAATCAGTAATGGTTTCCTCAATGATGTTAACATGAACACCAGTGGAGTGAAGAAACAACAACAAGGCTAAATGTTTACCTCAGCTGATGCTAATAATCAAAGTAAGAATTCATTTCCTGTTGAAAATTGGCATAAATGTAAAGTTTCAGTGGACTTTTTGTTGCAATAAGAGCTCAAACTTCTCATCGAGACCTATGTAAAAGATTCCCCACTTTCAGAATCATATAGTATAAAATACCCAAACTTCACCATATGGAGTTTTCCCAGTCTGTCACACATTTAAGATTCTATTTTTCACCCCTATATCCCATCACGCACTTTGCGGTCATCTGAAAGGGAACTCCTCATGCTTCCTACCCTCCATGGGGGGGTCGAGCTTTTAGCAACACAGCTTCAAGAGTGTGGAATTCACTTTCTCAGATCCTCCGTGATTCACATTCACTTTTATCACTTAAACCCCAGGTGGAAACCCATCCCTTCACTTCATGCTACTCTACTACTACATGTTCAATCCTTGTACTTTAATTTAACTATGTACAGTGGAAACTCGGCATAGGAATGCCCTCCCTTACGGATTTTCACCTTATGAATTGAAATTTTGCAAGATATTTGCATCGGCATACAAAACATTTTCGGCATAAGATTTTCAAAACTTGTTAGCGTCATTGGAAAGCCAAGTGAAGCCAACCGAAGCGAGTTCACGAATTTTTAAGATTTTTTTTAGTCAACCCACAATATCAACATATGAACCCACAATATCATACATATGAAACATATGATTTTTCGGGCATTTTTTTTATTGACAGACAGGTGGCAGGGTTGTTTTTTTCTAATTTTTAGCCCAAGCTTGGTGGCATAACTTCCTGAGAGGACCCTTGACTTAGAATGCTTGGCTTGGGTCAGTTCTTTGTAAGACGCCGTACAGTTTACATACGCTTTGTATTGGTCATATTAGTAATATTTTTCGGTGGCTAAAACGGATTATCTGCACTTACATTTTTTGATATGGGAAAATTCGTTTCGCATTACAAGTTTTCAACTTAATAACTCGCCACTAGAATAAATTAAATTTGTATGCTGAGATTCCACAGTACTTTTGTTGTTTTGGGCATGCATATACTGTATCAGTGTCTAGTCAACCCATGTTAATTCTACTTCATTGTATTATAATATTCTTGAGCATGGGAATGATGTTATTTAAAGTTTCCAGTCTGTCCTTCTTGAAACTTGTAAATATTGAGGATGTGAGCTGTTCATGGAGATACAGTATACCTACGCTCAATGTAACAAGATATAACCATGTATTTATAAAGGTATCATTTCTTACAAAGTTTTCAAATTGACATAACAGCTAAATCAAGCGATGTAGAAGTTACATAGCATTTTAGAATCACATAATGGAGAAATATACTTTCATAATATACTGTATGTAGAAGACTTGAATAAAAATGTAATAAAATAATACAGAATAATGTATTTCTCATGAGAAATAATTATGGGTCATATGTTTAAGCTTGTTACTGTCATTCCTCATCCTTATCTTCAAATATTATTAGCAAAAAAAAAACATATTTAGCACTGGGGTGGCAATTTATGTCTATCTGCGTATGGCCTTGAGTATAAAAGTCATACTATCTAAATTAACACTAAGCTTATGTCTTATATAATAGCAAGCATTTTGAATTCAATATCATTAGCTAACTTTAGCTGAGGAAATCCAGTGTTATTATTTAATTATGATGGCCAGAGGAGTGGACATGATTTACACTAGGGTGGCACTAGCCCTCCCTGTTCACTTCACCTTTAATGTAACATTTTAGAGAATGTACCAAATATATCGTAACCCATGTACCATAAAATGTTTGTTTATCAAAGAATTTGGAGTGTGTTTCACTCCGATTACAATAAGGCAAACAGTCTAATCTCACAGATTCGATATTAAACAGTGAAATATAACCTTAGCATTTTCACTTCAAGGCCCTGTTCTTGAATTCTTGAGTTTTTCTGCTGCTTCACCACCCATCCTTACATCCGACTTTATAATTTATCAGCAGTGATCCTGTTTATTCAATAAAATTGTCACTTTCATACTTCCCCCCTTCTATCGGGTGCATGGTCAGCAAAAAACATTATTACTTCCCTTGTTCTTTGGAGGAGGCTGTTATTTGGCCGTCACTCCTGGCACCAGAAACCAGAGGGAAAAAAATAACTGGTGTGTGTAGAGGATGAAGAAAAGAGTCTGTTATGTGAATGAGAGCAAACATGATCTCTTAATGACATGACTCTCTTTCTTTAATGAGAAAGTGCCGAGGGCTAGTGTCTTTGAAAAAACAGTCTCTGCCTCACCAATTACTTAAATAAATGGCTGCAATGTTCAAATCGGAGCATGGCTGCTTCAGCATGATGCTGATGACTTCATGTTGAACCACTTTAAATCTGATTAAATAGTATTTTTAAGGTACATTTACAAATACCTTCTGTACCAACTTTGTGTAAGGTTGTGTAGTTGTGTAGTGTTGTGCTGAATTAGCTCACTGAATGTCTCAATTATATTTTTATTCCAATATAATAAATTTAATTTTCAAATAAATACCAAATTATCTTCATAACAAAATTCTTGGAAGTGTTTTTTTTTTTTTTTTTTTTTAATCAGAAGTATTGGCACCCTTTATAAAAATCAAGTGAAATACACATAAAATATTACATTTTGAGACTAATAAAACACATTAGGGTTTTATATTAGCAATATAACAAACAAAAATAAATCTTAAAAAAAAATAATAAATAAATAAATCTTCATGTGGTGTTTTTTCTTTGGTGGCAAAATTATTGCCACCCTTACAATGCATATTTGTTTTTTTGTTTTTTTATTTATTAAGCCTTAATTGGAGAGAATAACAGCAATGAAATGTATAACAAGCTTCAAGGGACTTTCAGTCAGATCATGGAGCGATCAATTTTCATCACAGAACCCAGTGTTCCACCAGATTTTTCACTGGATTTGAAAACTCTTCTTTGAATACCGGTCACTTTTAGGCCAACACAGTGTTCATGGATTTGAACCACAGCAAACAATTCCAGTTATAGCTCTAATGATGGATGGTGAACTTCAGCAGCTTCATCTTTTGTCTTCCTCTCATTATCTGGATATTATTCCACCATCCAATAAACATGCAGCCAACATGTCTTCCTCTAGACCCATTTTTCTACAATTCCCAACCTCACCATGTGCCAGTTTCATCAACTAACCCACATTTCTGTGGCTTTGAAATGGAAGCTTCCACATTTGCAACAACTTCATCATCCTTCAATTTACATCCCTGTTGCATTTGCATCTATCTGACCAAGATATTTGACTCTTTGATACATTTTTGATAACCATTCGGCATCAATCCTAATGGTTTGTCTAAACCAAGATCTGTAAGGCTTTTCCCCCCACCCAAGAAACTACAAGAACTTTCTCTTTACCTTACTATTACTAAACATCTCCCAGTCCCCATCTACATATACTGTTTAAGGTGTATTGCTAGCTACATTCATTTCCCCTCCATCTTTCCATTCCTGACACAAATTCCAGGTCCTCTGCTGGGATTCCAATCTATATATAATCTCACCAGCAGTTCTTGCTATAGCTACATCTGTAGCAGTATCTGAGTAGGAGGCATCCTTATAAGATATCCAACTACCTCAACTGGCTTTGTTTAATTTGTGGGTATGTGGTAGCTTACTGGTTAAGGCGTACTGTTTGAAAGGTTGTGAGTTCAAAACGCAGGTCCACCTTGCTGCCACTGCTGGGCCACTAAGCAAGGCCTATGATCTTCAGTTGCATAAAAAAATTAGATAATGTGTGAGTTGCTCTGGATAAGGGCTGCTGCCAAATGCCAGAATTGTAAGGTTAATTTGGAAGCAGTGGTTCCTGGGTTCCTAACCCTATCAGTTAGACTAAGCCAAGTAATTCTACTGAGGAACCTCATTTCTGCAACCTGTAATCCCAACCTCATTCTTAATATTACTGACAGCACATGGTGATAGGTGAAGACAGGGATGCTGATTGACTTCTAAGAAAATGATCCCTGCTACACCATTGCAGACTTGTTCAGTGACTGCAACAGTGAAGAAGAAGCCTGTATTTGTCACATATATTGCTTGTTAGGAAGTCAGGGTCAGAGCACAGGGTCATGATACAGCACCCTTGGGGCAGATAGGGTTAATGGCCGTGCTCAAGGGCCCAACAGTGGCAGCTTAGAGGTGCTGGAGCTCGAACCTTTAATCTTCTGATCATTAACCCAGCACCTTAACCATTGAGCCACCACTGCCCGAACGAGGCATCTGCTGCTGACCAAATCAGTAATGTTTATCAATCTCATAGTCATTTCTAGACCTCCTATATTTCCTTTTTACTCATGATTGATTAAACAGTGGTGACTAGAGGAAGACAGGATCCCCATGCTAAGTCTTAGTTCCTCTTAAGCTTTGGGTTTTCAATATTCTACAGAATTATACATACTTCTTACACCGTATTTGATTAAGTGTAGATCGTTTTGTCCGTTTCCAATATCCATCCCTTCTGTAAATGTATTGTGGTCATATCTATCTCCAGTCATTTAATCACAAACATCAGTTTATAAGCACTTACATACTTGGAACAGGTCTGTGAATGAAATCATTTGTCTTGTTTTGAAATTCAATTTGTTTTAGCAATAAAATTTCATCCAGAACATGGAACCAGAGAAACGCAAGATGATGCTCCAAAGACCCAGCTATCTATTACAGCCCTGTGACTGCGCATTTCATTTTAATAGATGCTTATCTACACAAAGTCCTGGGTTTAAAATGAATTATTCTGTTAGAGGAGCTTACCTGAGGATCTGGGGGCAATTACACTGCCAGAAAACCAGTGCAGGACATGCATTTCATTTGTTTAATGGGAAAAAAAAGTGCCGATAGGTATATCGAGTTTAGAAAATGAGGAACAAGGAGATGACATGCCAATTAAGCTAAATATTAAAAAAAGATTAGCTTTCCTGCTAGATGAAATTGAATGATCTGTAAATTTATAGCTTTCTTACATCTCTATTGTCTACTGCATTTTATGAATCTCTCAGGGCATTTTCACACCTTGGCTCATTTGAACCCGGTGCGTTTTCTCCATTGTTTTGGTGACAATTCATGTAAATGAACCGAAATTCATATAAAAAGATTATATTTTGAGACACAGTATGCAGTATAGTTTAGATTAACAAAACAAAATATCCTCAAACAAAATACATACCTCATGTAGTTAATTTTCTTTCTGCAAAACACTGGAGTCAGAAATATTGGCACCCCTACATTGTATAATTATATTTTTTGGAGAGAATATCAGCAATGAAATGTATAATGATGTTCAAGGCACTTTTAGTGGGATCATGGAGTAATCAGTCATAGAGCCAGATTTTACATTGGCTTTGAGAGCTTTTTTGAGAGTCATTTTTTGGCCAACACAGTGTTTATGGCCAACAAATTTGGATTTGACCGTAAAACATGATTCCAGTTATATTTCTAATGATGAATGGTGAAGTTCAGCAGCTTTATCTTGTGGTTTCCTCTCATTTTCTGGATATTATTCCACCATCCCTAAGAAAAAACATGCAGCCTACATGACTTCCTCTAGGCCCATTTTTCTACAATTCCCAACCTCACCATGTGCCAGTTTCATCAACTAACCCACATCTCTGTGGCTTTGAAATGGAAGCTTCCTCATCCTGATTCCAATTGCAAACAAACTCTGGTGTAGTTCGCTTGTGGTCAGAAAGCAATGTGACCTAACAGTCCAACCTTCTAATAAACCTGTGAATGTAAATAAACTTGTCTCAAATGAAACCTTGGTAGCCTAAAACAAAGCCACAATAAAATGTCCTGATGGACAACTGATATGACAATCTGACCAATGAGAGGACAGTTTAACCCCACATGACTTGCATAAACATGTACAAATACATTTTGAAATTTTGCCACGTGAAAAAGAACCAAGTTGAGGAGAAAATACAAAGTTGTAACCATATAAGTCCACATTTCAGAACCAATCACAGATCTCCAGGTCTGAAAACACCTTCAGTATAGCTGAACTGTCAGTTTGTCAGTTATACTATTTTATAGCAGGGAAAGAAGACGCTGATTAATTTTCTACAGCAGCCTTGACAGAAATTAAAATCATTAGCAAACTGCTTTGGTGTAACAGTGACAGTAAATCTCCGTCATGTCATTGATTATTTTTCTATTACTGCATTCTCTGAAGACTTTCATTCCTTATATTAGGTACCCCAGATAATAATATTTACACAAATTGCTCATTGCTAAATCCAGGCACACAAATTTATGCGACATTCCAGCAGCACCAAGAGAATCATTTCAAGCTGTAAATCTGACTGGAAAAGATTTATTTCACTGGAACAAAGGAAACCAGCAGGAGTGTTAGCGGGAGAGCCGGGCTGATGTGTATAATGATATCTCTGGCACAATGATGAAACTGTTATTTGAGAGAAGCTAAACAGTGCTTGTATCACATGTCAGACAGCTGATAAGGGTTATAAATAATTCCCAAATGTGGCTCTGAGTCTCAATTAGGAAAGCGAACATTCCAAGCAATTCCCACAACAAGAACGGCACAATAATGATTCAGACGCTGTTGGGAAATTCAGTATTAGGATTTTTAGATAAGAGTCAGACGAACTTGACACATGAGAGTCATGTGATTATTTAGACGTGCAGTTTTTAGACAGTTCATTTTCATGTATTAATTTTTACTGAATTCATTTAAGATGTTAATTTTCACACATGAATCATTTATTTTATGTCAAATTTCCACCTGACTTATTTGATTTATACACATGAATCATTTATTTTATGTCAGATTTTCACCTGATTTATTTGATTTATACACCAGAATCATCTATTTTATGTCACATTTGCACCCAATTCATTTGATTTGTACACATAATTCATTTATTTTATGTCAAATGTTCACCTGATTCATTTAATTTATATATATTGTTGTGAATTGACCGAAGCAGACCAGGGGACTCGGAAGTAAGTGTTCAGCAGGAATGTTTTATTGTAGATCAGAACACACTGAGGTGGTACTGTAGTCACCGAGTCCAGTGAAAAGGAACATGCTTTACAGTTTTAAAGGCCTTGAGTGGGCAGGCCTCACAGGTGTCAACTCCCTGGTATGCTAATGCAAAAGCTTAGAGGTGATACTCTTAAACAAAGCACTGAATGGGAGAAAGATCCCCAGAGTTTACTCCTCCAACTGTAGGCTAGTTCACAGTTCCTGATCACCGTCTGATTTGGTCACCATTTGGTGGTTTGAGCTGGGTTATGTAAATTATTATTCAGAAAGGAATGTATGTTACAGTAGATATCAAAATATGTTTTCCTACAATATGAATCATTTATGTTGTGCCAAATTTTCATGTGATTCATTAATTTATTTTTTTCCACACATGAATCATTTATTTTTTGTCAGATTTTCACCTGATTTATTTGGTTTATATACATAGATCTGTTATTTTGTGTCAAGGTTTCACCTAATTCAATTTGTACACATGAATCATTTATTTTGTTTCAAATTATCACCTGATTCATTTGATTTATACACATGAATCATCTGTTATGTCAAATTTGCACCTGATTCATTTGATTTGTACACATGAATCATTTATTTTATGTCGGATTTTACCTAATTCTATATGTACTCATGGATTATTTATTATATGACAATATTTTTACCTGATTCATTTAATTTATACACATGAATCATATTTACATGATTCATTTGTTTTGTATACATGAATCATTGATTTTATTTCAATTTTTCATTTTTTCCCCCACCATTTATCTTTTTTTTCTACCAGATTCATTGATTTTCCACTTTTACACCCAGTCGATTCATGTATCGTGTTTCCTTTTACAGAAAGAACTCAAGTGATCGGACATAAAGCGAATGAAGTGTTTTTCTTGAGCTCAATTATATGTGGAGTTTCGGAGCATGGCATGATGGATTGCACCTTCACCTTTTTACAGGTTCCTCGATATAAAATGTAAGAGGTGTTTCCAATTTTAAGCATGAATGCAAAGTAAATAATATGAGTTATCACTTAGTAAGTTATGATTTCAGCAGAAAGCAATATTTATAAAATGAAATAAACACTTGAGCTGTCTATAAGTCAAAGTGCATGAACACTAGTTAGAGAGATCACATGCTTAGAATCACACATATTTATGTGAAACTGTTATTTGAGGGAGTGTGTGTGTGTGTGTGTGTGTGTAGGTCTTTGATCTGAGATAGAGGTCTTGTCTGGAAGTCAAGTCATGTGGCTTCTAATTCATAACCGACTGAATATTTTCGCATATACATATATGGACAGCGCTCCTCATTTTCTTCCTTTGGTTCCTATACTTACTTTTTAGCTCCTCCCTTAGAAGACTTGAAGAAACCAAAACAAACATATTGAGTAGACGAGATGGACTGAAGTATCATTTAAAAGTGACTTTAGTGAAGTAATGACAAGTTCTTTATCTGTATAACAAACCTACATGAACACAACAGTGATGACACATTTGATTAATATCCATTAAAACATTATTCCGTGTGTAAATCATACATTTGAAACCTAAATCAAACTCTGAATCAAAATCACTGCAGATAACTGACTTTCATCCATCCAAGTATTTTATTCGTCCTCATTTGTATTATAATTGAATACAAGTTATTCATATTGTAGATGTGGATCTTTTTAGCATCCTGTTTTGCATTAATTAGAGTCATACTGCTATGTAGTGGTATGTAGGACTCCTTTCACCTTGTTCATCTATAAAAAAGGAAAAATAAGAATCTTTGAAGATGACGGAATGTACAATTTGGTCAATTTCCACATCATGGATGAGGAAGCTTGAAAGGCATTATTTGGAGTTTTAGGAAGCAGTCATATGTTTTTTTTGGGCTGTAACACAAATCGATGAGGATTCTGGGAGATCCTGACCCAGCTCAAGTCAAGTCAAGAAACATTTATTGTTATTTCAACCAAATGGTGCAGTAACCAGTGACATGAAACAATGTTCCTCCAGGAGCATGGCACGACAATAAAACACAGAAGTAAGTGCACTACACTAGACAGTACTGCGTACTAAAGTACATGTTGTGCAAACAGTGCAAGACAGTACAGTGACAAGAACTGACCAGTGCACAGTTTTCTAAAGAATCATGTGCAATAGTAAAAGTAAAATGCTGAAGATTTAACCACAAAAGACAACAGCAAAAATCATGTAGAGCGTTTTGTTTTTGTGTTGTAGCAGCAGTCGAAAAAGAAATGTATAGGGAGTGCAATGATGTACAGCTGAGTGTGTGTGTGTGTGTGTCAGTTCAGTCTCTGGGAATTGAGAAGTCTGATGGCTCGGGGGAAAAAGAAACTGTTATACAGTCTAGCTGTGCGGGCCTGGATTTACATTTTACAGCATTTCCAGACCGACTTATATACATTTTATTTTAAAATGTATGATGAGGGTTAAAGGTCTTGCTCAAAAACACAGGGGTAGCAGCTTGGCAGTGGTGCGATTTAAACACACGGCCTTTTGAGCTATAGTCCAACATCCTAACCATTAAGCTACCTCCCCTAGCTGCTTCGATACCATATTCCATAGGGCAGTGGAGGATGAGGAGTGTGTGTGAGAGGTGCATGCGGTCATCCACAGTGCTGATGGCTTACATGTGGTGTAAATGCATGTAGCTCATTTGCATAAGGTGACGCCCACAAAAGTCCATAAAAGTTCATGTGCACATACAGCTGGTCCTAAATGAATGATCAGGGTCAAGGCTGAATGAATCATTTTGTCATTTCTACTCCAACAAAAAATATAATAATATAAAAAAGTATATCTAATATTAAAAATAATAAGTGAGTAATATATAATACTATTAATAATAAGTGAACGCTAAAGCTTTTGGTTAAGGCTTATGCGCAACATTTCTTTTGTCATAATTGGCTATTTTAATTGGGTTATGTTGGCTAGCTATGTTTGTTTATTTATATTTGTTAATTAGTGTCACTAATATAAAATGACTGGTAGTCATTAAATGCTCTAAATGGTACTCTTAGTCCCTGACATAGTGAACTAGCCTGAATTAGCATGGATTCGAATGAACTAGCATATCCTCTTCTGTAACTCTCTCTGTATGTGGTTTCTGCCACATATTATAAAAAAAAAAATAATACAAATAAATTAAAACATTATTTAAGCTTGACAGTATACTCTATAATTGTTCAGTAATCTGTACAAATGATATGTTTTGAAGTCAATTAAGTTAAAACTTAAAACTTAGCATGCACACAATTGAGAGTACAAGTAGGTTAGGATTTTTTTTTCTTCTTTTTTTCCTTTTTTTTACAATTTACAAGATTTCCATTAATATCAATTTTTTTGTATTAAATGTCAGGCCTTTTGACCTTTCTCTATTGTCCATACCGTTATGTATATTGTCCATGACGTTCAGTATATAACTCAACAGCACTGGTCTCATTAGACCTTTTTTCTTTTTTTTTTGCTCGTTTATGCAGCCGACCATAAGATGATAGAAGTCTTTCTACTAGGCTTTAAAGATATGTTTAGTTTTCCTCTTGATACGTTGCAATAAGAAACCAGCGAGTTGTTCATATCCTCGCTGAAAGAAGGAAAACAGATTTGCTTAACGGTGTAGAAAAAAATCCAATTGCTGTCATAATACTGAGGTGGGTGGATACAAACAATGAGCCTTGTTCTAAACAGCTACAAGTACAAATGTGTTCCACACAATGGGATGGAACAAGTAAACAAGGAAATGCAGAGGAGCCAAAAAAAACAGAGCTTAACAGGAGGTTTTGTAGGTCATATGACAATGCCAACATGGTGGATGTAGTATGCCCGGATTCTATTCATACTACAAACACATACACAGAACGATACATACTGAAGAAGCAGTGACACTGAATCGAATGCTGTGAGTACTGAATCAATCAAATGCTGTAGATATTAAATGGAATACAGTAGGTACTGAAGTTAGCAGTGGGTACTGAATCGAATGTGGTAGGTACTGAATGGAGAGCAGCAGGTAGTAAATCGAATGTTGTAAGTATTGAATTGAATGCAGTAGCTACTGAATCGGATGTGGTAGGTACTGAATTGAGTGCAGTAGGTACTGAATCGGGTGCAATAGGTATTGAATTAAATGCAGTAGGTACTGAATCAAACGTGGTAGGTACTGAATCAAGTGCAGCAAGTACTGAATCAAGTGCAGTAGGTATTGAATTGAATGCAGTATAGGTACTGACTCAGATGCTTTAGGTATTGAATCTAATGCAGTAGGTATTGAATCAAATGTTGTAGGCATTGAATTGGATGTATTAGGTACTGAATCGGATGCAGTAGGTATTGAATCGAATGTTGTAGGTATTGAATTGCTTGCAGTAGGTGCTGAATCGAATGCAGGAGGTACTAAATCAAATAGTGTAGGTACTGAATTGAATGTGGTAGGTAGTAAATCGAGTGCAATAGTACTGAATTGAATGTAGTAGGTACTGAATCAGAAGCATTAGGTACTGAATCAAATGCAGTAGGTATTGAATCAAATGTTGTAGGCATTGAATTGGATACATTAGATACTGAATCAGATGCAGTAGGTACTAAATTGAATGTTGTAGGTACTGAATTGAATGTGGTAGGTACTGAATCAAATAGTGTAGATCATGAATCAAATGGTGTAGGCACGGAATCAAATGGTACAGGTACTGAATTGAATGCAGTAGGTACTGAATCGAATGCAGTGAGTACTGTCACAGTACTTGATTTCAGAGGCACACAGAAAGTTTGCATTGCTTGCAAGCCAAGTTTTTGCAGTCTAAGAATTTGAGTTCTGATCTAAAAGTCTTCCAGTGCTTCAGCTTGAAAAACCCAGATGCCTAAAGCAAGGTCATATTTGAATGACTACTTTTTGAATTTAAAGATCTACATGAATAATTTATGTGTGAGAACAAAACAGTTATTTAGTGGAAAGAGAAATCTATTTACTGTTGACTGAACACCACATTATTGCTCTGATGTCAGGTTATGGCTATGACAGAGAACTGGAGTAAGGTGGCTTGGGATTTCAAAGTTGGATGACTGCTCCACTGCACATTTCCTTGTTTGCGGTCAGGTAGGGATGAACACAGATCCCTCTTTCCAACTAATGTCTTGATAAAAATCAGGACTCCACAGTGTTCTCAGTTTAGTAGGTACTGAATATTCTGCTTTATAAATTCGAATAGGATGTGTACTCTTTAGACAGGAAGTCTATCCATTCCACAGTGTATGCATCATAATTAAAACACATGTGGCTATTATTAGAAATTAATCAACGTTTGGCTGCATCACTTCTACTGGCACTGCTCGAGTGGTCCCACTATCTCTCAGGGTAAGAGGTAGGTATACATCAAGACTCTTCTCTGTGGTGGAATAAACTTCTCCTAAATGTCCAAACTGACTGTCTACAAATGAAGGATGAAGACTTACCTCTTGCTGAAACATATTCTCTGTTTGTTTTATGTATTTTTGTATGTTAAAGAAAACATGGTATTCTATGTCTGGGACCTATTGAACTAGTGTTAATGTATTCATTGATAGAAACTTCATCTTCAAGCAGTTTTGTAGGTCGCTCTGGATACGGGCATCTGCCAAATGGCAGAAATATAAATGCAAATGCATCACAACACCATATTGTAGATTACTTTCTGGTAACTGCACATGCAAAAGAGTTTTATTCTTTCCATATGCTTACACAATTGATCAAATAATCAGTTTTTGCCTGCTGCATAATGAACCCAGTCTCTAATTATCACAATTATTCAATCCCATGTTTGATTAATGGCCACAAATCTTGTCTCGTTTGCCTTTTTGTTGTTTTCTATTGTCTGAACTGATGTCAGTAATCAGATCAGACGTGAGTGCCTTGGATCACAGCTTGCAGCCTTTAGCCAGGTGAACAGCTCTGACTTCTAGCCAACAGATTTGACTTTAACGAATGCCCCGCTCTCTGATCACACAAGTTTGACCTGAAGCACAAGGTTAGCTGACGGCCTAGATGAGATATGACAACGCTTTTAGAACACAGATCACTTCAGCGTGACAGCCTTTTTCTAAACCGAGCTGCTCGACGCTTTCATCCTTCCTATCCCGTGTCACCTTGTGTCAGCTCACAGTGCTGCCTTTACTTTGTAGCCAATGCAAATATTTCACGTTTGATATACGCTCGGGTTCGTACGTGTAAATACATCCACAACAAAACGTCCAAGCTGATTTACTCACTGCATTTGTAAAAGATCGCATGAGTGAAATATCGCACGTTTTGAACACTCAATGCACTGGGTTTCTACACCGAAGTTGTAAATACTGTAAAAAGTCTATGGTTTCATTTTAGCACCTGCAGTTTCATTTTCTGCAGCCTGAGAGTCATTGAAAGAGACCGAATGTGAAAATTAATATGACTGAATGGGCAGGTATTAAACTTGTGTGAAGCCTGTTTCTGTCATTGGAGCTATTAAACTAATATTAAAATTAGAACTCATATTTTACTACAGTTTCTCAAAATTATGACCTGGCATCTCAGGAAAGGAGGAAGATTTTAGGACGTTATATTATTACTGTAAAGTGAGATCTATATTGTATTATATGTTAACCTTACATTCGCATCTCCAAGGTCAGAAGCTGGAGTTGAACATAGATGTTTCAAAGGCTGATGTAGAAATCACGTCCACTGTCCTCAAAGATCTATAAAGAGGGCTCGAGTCTTAGACATAAGCTCATCAGTAGAATTACAGCTGACCACGCCCACCTCATGTCCCAAATTTTTAATTCAATTTCATTTTTATGTATAAATGTATAAATTCAGGATATAGATTTTAAATATATCCCTAATGAGCAAGCCAGAGGTGATGATGGCAAGAAAAAGTTCCCTGAGATGATATGAGGAAGAAACCTTGAGAAGAACCTGACATTGGATCGTAACACTGCGATTATGAATCATTTCCCTTTTTATAACTGGCTAAAATGTGCCATTGTGTAAGCAGAAAATTCATTCTAGTTTGAAGATGAATTCTGTTCTGTTGAAGTTAGAGTATGAACTCTTCACTTGAGACTAAAACTCAAATGCTAAGCCAGAGCTAAGTTCAGAGTTTCTAAATGACATAATCTACAGCATTCCCATAGATCTCCAGGTCTCCAAGTGATGAACTTTAAAGAGCATTAGAAATAATATGTGTAGTCTGATATATTTTTTATTTATTTTTCAGAATTATTGCATAATTATTTAAATAATTGTTGTTGTTGTTAGCAATGTAGCCTAAAAAAATACCGTTAGCAAGAGAAAATAGCTTGAATATAAACAGATGTATCTAGTATTTGCTTTATAATATTACAATTAACCCAATACAACATTATTAAACCTAAATTGATTATTAAAATTGAATTTCTAAACTTTACTTTCTTTGTTCTACTGGTAGATCATTTTGCTTCTACTTGGAA
Source organism: Hemibagrus wyckioides (assembly GCF_019097595.1). Lineage (NCBI taxonomy): Eukaryota > Metazoa > Chordata > Actinopteri > Siluriformes > Bagridae > Hemibagrus > Hemibagrus wyckioides. Next base: position 4,793,752 of record NC_080722.1, on the reverse strand, counting down.
AAATAAATGCGACAAAATGATTTGCCAATAGAACAAGCTAGAACTTTTCAAGCTTTAGTATGAACTAATTAATTTTGTTTTGTTGTAATTTTGTAACAAGAAGTACTAGATATATTTGACTATTTTCGGTGTATTTCCATTTGTTTTTTGCAGTGTGGATATTAACCGAAGTGCAGGTTTAACTGTTTTTGGAAGGCTTTATTTGTATTCTTTTTTCTTATTTTTATTATTACTTTTTTAATCAGACTTTTTTTAATCACTAATTAAATATTGATGTCCTGAATCCGTTTTCAGGAACTATGAAAAACATGACTAATTAACTATGTTTATTTCTCAACCAGCAAAAACGCAAGCTCTAATATTTGCAGAATATATACCGTAATATTGTAGAATCATAGTATGTTCAGTTTATCCAATTCAGTTTAGCACATTTACCAGGCGACATTGTCTCAAATCAGGGTGTCATGTACCATACCAGTTTATTAGATTGATCTACCTTACCGTAGATCTTACACTTTATGCTTCTATGCATTCTGTTGTGTTCATTGTGTTCATGAACATCGTGTGAAGCTGGAAGGGAACTTCCTATTTTTGTCTTTTCTTTTTCTTATTTGTATTTTTCTCCTTTTTTATTTCCTTCTATATTTTCTTTTACCTTCCTTACTCTAGTTTTCTGTTTAGTCTTTTTTTATTATATATTATACACTATTATTTTCCTTTTATTTTAGCTTGTTTTAATCTAAATTTGGTGTATTTTTCAGTGATTGTCACTGAGCAAAAATAAATAAATTAATAAAAAAGTATATAATAATAATAATAATAATAATAATAATAATAATAGCACATGCTGCTTCAAATACAAAAAAAAAAAAAAATCTAAAACTGATTAATAATATAGAAAACAGGAGAATGAAAGATAGAAGAAAATAAAAAAAATAAAAGGAAATCAAAAAGGATAACAGACAGAGAGAAAAATACAAATAAGAAAAATATAAGGCAAAAAGTGCCTTCAGAAAATGAAGAAAGGAACCAGATAAGCATCTCATCCTGATCCTAATACACCATCTTGCTTTATGCCTCAAGATAATGTTACACTATGTATACAGTATATCTTAGCATTGCGTTTCACTTTACTCTCCTTTCCTATACTTCACTATAAACTAAAATGGAAACATATAATAGGAAATAGCTCCTTTTTTTTAATAGTATTTGCTTAGTATTTCCCAGTCAGATTTGATAAAAGTCACTGCTTTGATGTCCAGTCATGGAGAAAATGTATTTATTTGAGACTCATTATCCAAACTGCTAGCAACCTAGGTTTTCATAAAAACTGAGATAAATTTCAGTGTGTTTTATAAAGTTTTATATTCCTTCCAAATGAAGAGTAATGCATTGTGCTGTTTTTGTTTTCCTCCGCTCATTGTAGATAAAAATGTGACTCTGAAGAAGTGAGTAATGCAGACAAATTGCAGCAATTCAAACTGTACACCGTGGGAGGAATACATCCAGATCCGGAGCGCTACGCTGAAACAAGCTAGTGCAACTTAACAAAAAAAAGAAAAAGAGAGATACAATCAACCCATAGAAGACATTTTTCTCCCAGTGGACATCTTAATGAATATCACATGTCGATTAATTCAGTTGATTCAGCTTGATTGCTGTGTTAGCAGGGGCGGCTTGTGTAAATGGGTTAGAGATTAAAAATCATTATAAGCTTTAATTTCTGGCATGAACATCATCTCATTTGCAGTTTTAACATTTTATAAAAAGGATTATTTTGAATATCTGTTAAAAGAAATTAAAGCACCACTACTACCAGCACACACACGAAAACTGCGTCCCAAAAAGACCACACACTTACACTATGCACTCTGTACGCTCCTGTATAGTGTATGGATTTATATTAGAAGGGTCTTAAATGGAACACTAACATTTTTTTTTTACTGACCGGAAGTTTCCATGGCAACGCCAAACACAGCTTTAGCAGAATATGGTGTATTTTTAAAATGTTGAAAAACAAACATCACACAATTTGGGATCATTTGAAAGACGATGGCAAGATGTCTCGTGCACCGGAGAGTCGTCGGCCATCTTGAAACGTTTTCTAATATGGTGTCAGCCCCTGGTAGCCCCGCCCCTCTTCTGCTACATAAGCAAAGCTGTGAGTGATGAAGGCATGAAGTGTCCAGTGCTCCACACTTCATGTAAGTTCATCACCTGGGTACTTGAAATCCTTTTTTCTTTCTAGCTGGAAACTTTCAGTTATGAATGCACTTCTAAAATAATTTATGCTACAAAATGGAGTGGAATAGTGCATAAGTATGCGATTTGGGATTCAGCTAATAAAATAAATCAGGGGTTAAACCTAATGAGACTCCAGTCAGTGACAGTTTACCCAGTATGACATGGCCACTTTTTTAGTCTCATCTGGGATCATAAATTTCATTGACATTTCCATTATATGTCAGGATACATTATACTACTTTACAATAAGGAATCGGAACTGCTGAAAAAAAAAAGTTAGTTGAAATAGTAAATAGTAAACAATTTTAATTTGAGTGGCATGGTGGTGAGAGGGTAGCACTGCCACATAACAGCTCCATGATCACTAGGTCTGATTAAACCTGAGATCAGGTTATAGTCTGTGTGGAGTTTTGTTTATTCTCCTCATATCCGTACAGATTCCTCCCACTTCATAAAAACATGCTTATATTGTAGGTAAAATGCTCAAAAATATATTCCTGTATGTGTGATGGAGTGTGTGATGTATCTCCGAGGTGCTTTGTGATGATGGGACTGTCATCCCATGCAATTAATTGGTCCCAGTGTTCCCTTCTCGGGACTGACTTTATATCCAACATGACCCTGGCAAGGATAAAGCACTGACTAAAGATAAACAAATGAATGGTTTTATAACAGCCATCTGTAGCTAGGCTTAATATCAGTAGAAAATAAAGACTTATCTTTGTTGGTACCACTGAATAAAGCTGTAAAGGTTCTTTGTAGAACCCTAAAATAATGGTTGTTTATACCACAGAAGTGTTCATAGTTAAACTGTAAGGGTTAAAACATTTGAATTAAAATAAAAGCCCTAAAAAGTCTGTCAGACTGATACTTATGTGTCTGTTGGATCATCCAATAGCATTTTATCTGAAGTTTTTAGTCTTGATAAAGCTCTATGTTTGAAAGGTCAGCATGCTGGTTTGATCTAGCATGTTCTACACAGTGTCCAAAAAGTCAGGAACAAATGAAAGTGAAATACTTAATTTTCGATTCATTATGTTCACCTACACATATTGCGCATTTTTCCTCAGCGTTTTTTTTATCTCAGTATATCTCCAGCATATTAGATAAATCTTTTATATTACTTTTCTTCTTTATTTTCCTTTAATTTTATCTTTTTTTTAGTTATTAATAATAAATAAATAAATTGATAATAATAATAATAATAATAATAATAATAATAATATCAAATGCAGCTTAAAATACAATAAAATTTGAATGAAAATGTAAATAAAAAACTAAGTATATAACAGATTAATAGGATAGAAAAGAGGAGAATGAAAGATAAAAGAAAATAAAGAAATTAAGAGGAAATCAAAAAGGATAATAGAAAGAGAGAGAAATATACAAATAAGAAAAAGAAAAGACAAAAAAGAACAGAAAAGAAAACAAAGAGATGCATCTCATCTTATGATCTGACCTTCATAATACACCGTGAAATACATATACTTAATTTTATATTTATAATGTTCAACCATACATATTGTGCATTTTCCTCAGTTTTCAGATATATTTTTTTGTGATTTTTTCCTCAATACATCTCCAGCATTTTAGATAAATCTTCCACATTACAGGTCTGTAACATTGTTCTTTAGACATTCTTGATCCTTTTTAGTCAGCAACACCAACATATGACCTCGTTTATCAACATATCAACACCAATCGTTTCATTTCCCATGTATGAATGGAATCTGTTTGCTGTTTTGCACACTAATATGCAAATCGACTAATTACCTTCAACCTCCTGTGGTGTTTGCTATTTCCATCATCCTTAATTTCTAAAGATGGCAATTCCAGCTGTTATGGACCATGTGTGTTTTGACATAACGCATTACACAGGATTTGGGTTCTGAAATTCAGCAAAGACAGACGTATTTACATTTGTATAACGTGGCTAAACGTGTGTTCTCAGACCTCCTGGGGTTGTGTGAGTGATCAGGTTTAAATTGTAAATGTCTCGGTTGCTTGTACACTTCCATCTTCCCTTTCGAAACAATCGGAGTGCGGTGACATGTGGATAAGATGATTAAGTTGCAAAGAAATAATTCATCTCTTAGCTACAAGGTGATTTCAAGGTGAGTTATGTAGTTGATCCATGAAAATGTTTTGTAATATCTTCAGACGTGTGGTAACTGGTAGTGTTGTTTAGTCTGCTGACGTGTTGTGTTGGGGTATTTCATACACGTCTTAAAAACAACCACGTTTAATAGAAGGTGTTTCATTCCCTGACAGACTAAACACAGCTCAGAAATCACAGCTGACTCATTTCTGTTTTGTCTTCAAACAGCATAAGTAGACGGTGTTATGAAAATATAATGTGTTCTCTTACGTCACACAATCCAGTCAATGTCATGGTGCACAAATGCCTTTCAAATGCAGATCATTAATATTTGCTTTGAAATATAGGCAACAGCTTTAACACACAGTGCTGTCCTGTGTACTGTGGTGTCATAGTTGCGTGTATTTGTTGCCTTGTGTATTTCTTGTTCTCCGTATGCTATTCTATGTGTTTATTGTTGTAGAGAGGCTGGAACAGATACAGATGCAGGTTTTAAACCCTTAAACAGGTGCAGGTCAGACAAACAGCATGAACAGGGCAAAGATTAATAACAAGATCAAAACCAGGCATAGTGAAGAGCATCAAAAGGAATAAGAGTGTCCTTTAAAGGGGAATGAGAGAGAGAGAGAGAGAGAGAGAGAGAGAGAGAGAGATCAGAGATTCGGTGAGACGTCCATGTCTGAGGCTGTAGTGCATCTTGGGAAATAGAGTTTGCTAGACCTGATAATTGTCCTTATGTCAGAAATGACAATAAAACACACTTGACTTGAGTGTCTGTAGCAGTGACAATGTGAAACAGTCAAAAATGCAAAATTTGAAATAGTCCAAGAAAAAAAAGAGACAGAAATACAAATAAAAAATCATGTAAGTGCGGTTCCATTAACTAGTAACATTAACTGTTAATTCTTTCATTCTGATTGGTCAGAAGTAGCAAACAACCATAAGTGATTTCATGAATTAGGTTTTGTTTAAATGTTTAAATGTCCACTGATTTATAATAATAATAATAATAATAATAATAATAATAATAATAATAATAATAATAATAATAATAATAATAAAAATCAACCCACATGTCAACTAGAACAAAAAAAGGGCAAAAATGAAATTGGGTCTCCATTAGATTTAAGTAGACTGTAATGAAAGGAAGCGGAAAAAAGTGCATACAATACTAGATTATTACATGTAGAGAGAGCTAAATATACACCAAACTCGCGGGTGAGTAATCCTAAGCAACCGCTGTGAGAAATTACCATGAACAAATGGTCAAGGTGGAACCTGAGGAGCACTTAAGCAACCTCAAGTGCTCATGGAGGACGATATTAAGCATCTGAGGCTGAAGAGTGATCTCAAATCCATACTTATCGCTATTACTCTTTGCTAAAATTTCTATTATTTCCACTAAAAAAAAAGCAGTTTTGTTTGTTTGCTTGGAAAATCTGTGAGGTGGGGATCTGTTAAAGCAGCCAGCGTTCCCACGAATACGTTCCACGACCCAGACCAGGATAAAAGCGCTTACTGGATATGAAAGACGGATGAATCAACTATGTAGGGGGAAAAAATCGAAAGTTCTCAGAAGCACCTTGTTACACATAAACAAGATTAGATCTTACATTCTCGGTAAAGAACATCTGTCACGGCTGTGGGCGCTCCATTGATTCGTGAGATAAAATGAAAAGAATTATAATGTATAAGGACAATTATGGATGTATAACTGCTCCAAAATGTTCCAAAATCTTTTTTAGTAATTTTAATATTTACATTTTTTTTAATTTAATTATTTTATATTTATTTATATATATATATATATATATATATATATATATATATATATATATATATATATATATATATATATATATATATATATAGTTGATGTTACATTCACAAAAATACCTAATAAGTCAAACAACTTGTTGTTGTTTTTGAGCCTCCACCAGTTTTATTCTCAAGCACAATAATGTATTTTTGCTCTAATATCTTTGCCCTAATAATTTGTCTGATTTAAAACAGTGTAAGAGCCAATTCTCGCATAATGAATGATGAAATAAGCTAAAAACATGGCAATTTGATCTCATAATGTATTTGCTAGCTACTGTTCTAGTCATTTTCCTTCACAGTTGGTTTTAGAGAACTATCTCCTGTTCTGTTCAGCTCTTCCTTTCAATTTTTACAAATATGCCATTAGACACTGGCATGCTCCTGGTTTCAGGAAGTTGCAGTATATCTGCCTTACCACAGAAGCACACATTCAATTCATAATTAATGAAATCAGGTCAGCGTTACAGCCACTGTACCGTCAGTGGTGGTGAAGCATGAGCTCAGGTTGTGGTTAAAGCTCTCTGCTGATCTGTCAATCTTTGTCCTCACCTCTGTTCACAAGAATGAGTACAGGTTCCTCTGCAGGGTTGCTGTGCTCGAAAATCTGGTATGATTTTAGTTATGCTGACATAGCTAGTCTTGCCGGAGTCCGTGCCTGCCCTTTACATATAATCTGCATTGCCTTTAAACATGACATGATCACAAGCATACCTAATATTTTTTCTCTCTCTCTTTTCTCTCTCTGTCTGTCTCTGTCAAGCTATACATCCCACTCCTGAGCTCCCAGTGTTCTCAGTTTCCAGTGGGACCACTTCTTCTTTCTGAACCTGCCTGATCCATCCAGACACTCTACCCCTGGTTGGAGTCTCATCACTTGGTGGTGCTCACTGCTGCTGTGGATAGATCTGTGTGAACTGCTGTGAATAGAACCACTTGGAGACTATCATGCCGTCTTTGAACTGTGGTTGCCTCACTCAGCTTTTGGCAGTAAGGAATTAGTGCTAAGTCAATAATGAACTCAGAAACTACACTGACCTATTAGCTCCTCAAGAGCTCTTGGTTCCTGTAGCTGAAAGGACATTAGTTACATTTACATTATTTACTGTCCAGTGTCACACAAATGAGGACGAGGTTGCCTACTGAGCCTGGTTTCTCTAAAGGTTTCTTTCTCATATCATATCAGGGAGTTTTTCCTCACCACTGTTGGCTCAGGCCTCTCATTAGAGATAAATGTTAGAGATAAATAGTAACTTAACTTTAAACTTTATGAATTGTTTTTTTTATAGACTCTAAATGTCCATTGTTAAAAGCACTACACAAATAAATTGAATTGAATGGTAGAGCCTACTCCTAGAGGTCACTCCTCCAAGAGAGGTGGTTTGAGAACTTTACAAGGTTGTCACCCCTTGTTCTGATCCTGCTAGAGCTGTATCAGAGATATCCCACTGGTCTGAGAGCCCAAGGCAGACCCAGGACATGCTGGAGAGATGACTTTTTCGCACTGGGAATGTTTCAGGATCCCACAGGAGGAATCTGTGGATAAAGATGACTGGGCTGACCTTCTCAGATTTTTTCCACCACATCAACCACAGGAAAAATGGAAGGGAAATTAATGAACTAATGGATGTTAATTAAGCTTGTATACATGGTCAAAGAACAGAATGAACTTGTTTAGATAGATTTGATTTGCAAATCAGCCATAGCATTAAAAACCAACTGACAGGTGAAAGATTGATTAATTGATCTCGATAAGTGATCGATCAGTGGTGCCTGTCAATCAAGGTGGGTTTTAGGCAGTAAATGAACAGTCAGATCTCAAAATATGGGCAAGAGTATGGATCTGAGTGACTCTGATCTCTAATACAACAGGTCTGGTGAGGTGTTTCAGGCATTTAGTGGATAATACCTACTATAGAGGTCAAAAGAAGAACAACCAGTGAACCTGAGACAGGGTTATCTGTGATGAAGGCTCACGGATGCAAGTCAGTAGTGAGGGCTATCCTACAGAAGACCTGATTCTGATAGAGAGGAGTCATAACTTACACTGTATCACAGTTTTGGTGGTGGCACAAGGAAACGATGGATGGACAGGATTGTCAAAGATATGCGACACGTCAATGTTGCCTCAGAAGACACCTTGGATCATGTCAGATGGATATGGCATTCTGACAAGCGGACCCTGTCATTGTGCAGGACAAACATACATATATATATGTGTGTGTGTGTGTGTGTGTATATATATATATATATATATATATATATATATATATATATATATATATATTTATATAAAGACATTAACACAATGTGAAGACCTGAAACACATAAAGAATGAAACAAGTCATTGATAAACCACTTCAGTAACCACTTTAACCTGCATAGTCACAGTAGATCAAGTCCCGGTAATCTTCCAAAGGCTCACCTGTCCATCTCATTCTTACACATTTACACCTAGGGTCAATTTACCATAGCCAATCCACCAACCTGTATGTATTTGGACAATCAGAGGAAACCAGAGAAGGTAGAGTAAACCCAGGGAGATCATCTGAAACTGCACACAAACTTAAACAATGTACTGAATATATGAATATATTATAAATACATGAGTTGTGAATTTACACATGAGCATTGATTTCTTTGTTTACATTAAAAATTTCAATCACAAATGTATTAAAATGTAAAGACTCACTTGTACATTACTTGTTTTTGCCAATCCTCTCTCAGGATCCAGCTATCCAGGATCCCTCCCTGTGTGTTGTTATTTATGATACTTTCCTTTTAAAATGACTTCTATAGAGTTATAGTTTCATCAAGCAAACTGAAACACGGCATGGTGTGCTGATTTCGATGTGTTATCCTATAACGTCAGTGTTACATAAGCTGACATGATTCAGTGTGAGAGAGTTCATGCCAGACAGGAAGAAAAGCAAGAGGTAATCACTTCCTGAGCCAAATTTATGCATCTCATATGCACACTGGCAGTGTTTTGACTGTTCAGCCATAGCCGCTCGCTAAGCCAGACGACAATCACCCTCCCCAATCAGTCAGGTCCAAATGGATGCTGACATCTTGCTGTCAAGCTCAACAAATTGGCAAAGCGTTGTAAACAATACACCCTTTGCACATCCATTTCAAGGCGTACGCTTCCTTGCTTAAGTAATACATCGGGCTACACGCAAACACCATGCAGTTTTGCTTCATAGCCAAAGCAATTTTACAGTTCACGGCTTGATATCAGAGCCGCTCGAGTGCAGTGAAAGCGTGGCTCTACATCAATGTGAAATTGAAGATCTTATAAGCATGGCTAGAGCTTATTCACTTTATATAGTGCGCTTCATTTCAAAGAAAGAGAAGACGCAATAATGTAGGACGTGTTGATTACCTCAAGCAAAACGGCACATCTCAGTAAGACAAAATTTAAAGCATTATATTTCTATTATATTCAGTCCATCCATCCCATCATAGGGATAGCAGGGAGTCTCTTGTTGGTTATAGAAAAATAAGTAATCAAGACTGTCCTCCAGTTGCCCTGTAAAAGAACCACCAGTTCCGATACCACAAGGTGGCAAAAGAAATAGAGTCACTTGAGAAATGTCCTAAGCAACCCTTGAACAGGACTCAGGACAAAAGAGATGTTTCTTTTGCTTTTTTTAATTTGTTTTAATTTTTTATACAGATACAGATATAGAACTCTTTTGGACTGTGATGGGGTATTGGATAAAAACCACCGGCAAGGTAGCATTAAAATGAGTGACAAATTTCAAATGACTTTCTTGGACTCATTTTAAAAGTTGACAGGCAATTACACCAGTGAGCTGACACTGCTCTGTTAAAAAGAAATAAATAATTAAAAAAAAAAAATCACTTTTTTTTCCTCCCCTTACTCATAAAATAGCCAGTATAAAATATACTTACAACTGGAACTTTATATTTAAAGCACGAAGGATATTCTCGGATAAACAATTCATTCAAACCACAATCGTGTGTATTTCTACAAAAGCTTGAAATGTGACATCAATCTGTAATTGGACTGGCTAGTCATGCCCAACACTGCTGATTCGGCACTTCCCAGCATGCTTGACATGACCAATTTGCAAAGTTAGTCAAGCATGGAATTATTTCAGCTTTAATCTCTCGTAAGGCCGTATCACCCTGCAGCATACAAGGCATGCAATAATAATAATAATAATAATAATAATAATAATAATAATAATAATAAAGAACAAAATATTGTACATTGACAAAAAGCCTGGACAGCAACATAATTACATATGTCAGAAATGACACCGGCTAATCAGCTTGTTAGCTTTTCAGCAGAAACAGAAGCAATGACCCTATGAGGAATGATGATTTAAAGCCCTCCAAGGGATAATAAACTTTCGATTAAATAATACGGGAGGAAGTTGAACCATGGCCCTGTTAACCAAACCTACTATATTTTAATGGACCAGTAAGTTATTTAAGCATATCTGATTGATTCATAATGTGGTTTTAAAGACTTATTTACTTAAATATAAATATGCCTGAAGAATTAAGGCATGTACTGATCATGAACTAATGAAAAGCTAACCTTAACTAGGACGTGAATCTTATCTTATCTAACCTTATCTTAAATGAATTCGCACACGAATAATGCTGAATAAATAATAGATTAATTAACACATAGAGGTAAACTAAATCCTTATTCTAACTAGTTAAACCAAAGCAGCAATCAATAATATTGTAGAAATATTATATACAAAATAGAATGTAAATCTTTGCCTGGTTGTGAATTGTCAATATGCACTTTAAGAGCCAGATGGATAAATGTTTTCCCCAAACAATCCCCTCTTGCTCAAGGGCCTAGCAGCAGCAGCCTGGTGGATTCAAACACACAACCTTCCGATCAGTAGCCCAACATCTTAACAACTAAGCTACCACATCCACATGTTTACAAACATAAACTATTCTTATTTTGAGTTGCTTACCTGGTCAGTGGCGGCTCAAGTGGTTAAGGGTCTGGGTTGTTTGCTGCCCCTGTTGGGCAATTGATCAGGGCCTTAACCCTCTCTGCTTCAGGGGAGCTGAATCATAGCTGCCCCTGTGCTCCGACCCCAACTTCCTCAGCCAGCATATGCGAAGAAAAAAATTCCATTCTTCTGTAATGTATGTATAAAGGCTTCTACTTCTTCTTCTGACACTATCTACAACAATTCTGATTTGCCTGAATAAATTCAATATACTTGACCTATGCGTCGACCTTTTTATGTCTTTAACCTGCTCTCCATTTTTCTCAGCTGCTAAATCTTTCTGAAATTGCATTTATATTTGGTTCAAAATTATGTTATGTGAATTCCATGCCCCAGAGGTTCTATATAAAAGTGGAACAATAGCAGCCCTAACATACAACCTTGTGGGATACCTTATTGCAAAACCATTTAATTAGACACATTTATGTGTTTATGGGGTCTAAAGAGCATAAAGTGGCCTTTTTTTTGAATCACCACTGTTCTTGACTACCGCAGTGAAAATCTATCAAGATCAAGTACTTCTGTCTGAGAGCATTTAGAAAGACCAGCAACTGGACCTTTTTACGGAAACTTGCACTCATTTAATATCTGGCCAGAGAATTAGTTTTCCTTTGTCAGACAGGTCTGGGTGTCACAGTGATAAGTGGGGCCAAGCTGCACTGCAGGCAACTGTGCCTTACAAATGATAGCAGAATTCTCTAACCAGAAGACCAGAAGACCAGAGGAAACACACAACACAACACTGAGTACCATGTCTATCGAATTCACAGCACGTAATACCTATATTTTTCTGCTTTTCATTATCTTTGAGGCAAGTCTGACACTAATCATCAAATATTTTCCATTTTGCACTTAATGATTAATTGCTACATGGTTCTTATTGGAATTTTATTTCAATTATGAAATAACACAATTCTAACCATGGGTTTCATTCGTTCATAGCAACGATTTGTCAACTGAGGACAACCATGAAATATGGTATATATATTTATGTTGTGTTTTGTTGTTAAAGTATATTCATAGGTAAAGCTAACTTTTCTGTTCTCAGCTGTAATGCTAAACACATTTATCTAAACATGTTATAAATATTGTGTAAAATACTGTTTAGGCACTTTCCAGATGGTTTCTGCATTTATATCTCAAGACGAATGTTTGTATTTTAGATATTTTAGCCCCAAATTGATTGAAAACAGAAATCATGTCAGTGACATAATGTGTAGATTGAAGCCAACTTAGACAAAGGGAATTAAACTCAAGTAATAAAAACAACCCAAATGTGTTCTCCAAACTCTTCTTCAGAAGCACAAACAAATAGGTGGTAGTTTAGTGGTTAAGGTGTTACTGATTGATAGTACTAAGTTGTGAATTTAAATCCCAGAACCACCAAGCTGCCACTGTGGGCACTTTGGCAATGCCCTCAACTCTCAACTGATGATAAGATCTATATGGCTTATATAATCTTCTAGATCTATACAATCTATAAAGATCTAGAAGATTATATGCATTAATGAGATAAATGTAAGTCACTCTGGATAATGGTGTCTGCCAAATGCCATGAAAGTGAATGGTCAGGGTTGAAGAGATGGTGGTTAGCCTTGGAAGCAATGCTAAGAGCTGGTGAAACCCACTAAAAAGACATGGTCTTCACTGAATTAACTGAAAAATTGAGGTAGAAACATAACCAAACTACTGACATACAGAAAATACAAGTGCAGAACAAGAGCAAGAAATGAAAAAAAAGGTGAAATGGTGTTCTTCTTCTTCGGACACTGTAGCTATCAACAGCAATTTTGATTTGCCTAAAATACACTTGACCTTATGTGTAAATCTCATGTCTTTAAACTGCTCTTCTGTTTTGCTCAGCTGATAAATCTGGCTGAAATTGATGAAATTTATATTTGGTTATTTCAGCAAAGGAGTTAAAAATTGAATTACGTGCCCTTAGAGGTTATATATAAAAGTGAAACAAAAGCAGGCCTAACATGCAGTCCTGTGGGATACCGTATTAGTAAACCATTTAATTAGACACATTTATGTGTTTATGAGGTCCAAAGATAAAGTGGCCTTTTTTCAAATCACCAAGGTTGAAGAGGTGGTGGTCAGACATAGAAGCAATGCTCAGGATTGATGAAAACCACTACAAACCATACACCTGTAAAGTCTCGTCAGATGTGGTCTTTAATGAATTCACTGTTCATTGAGGTAGAAACAAAGCCAAAATATTGACATACTGATAATTCAAGTGCAGAACAAGACCAAGAAATGAAAAAAAAACTTGAAATGGTGTTTGTGTGTTGAAAGAATAGAGAGAACTGTATGAACAGTGAAGCATGGTGGTGGGTCTCTGCAAGTTTGGGACCCCCTTTAGAGCCAGAAAGTACAGGCAGATTCATATTCATCATGCAGTACCTTTAGTCTTATCGTTCTTAAATTTACCCTGCAGCATGACAGTGACCTCAACCACACAGCCAAAGTCATAAAAGCCTATATTCAGCGAATTGAATAACAAGGAGTCCTGCAACAGATGGTATGGCCCCCATACAGCACTGGTCTCAACATTATGAAGCCAGTCTGGGATTACACGCAGAGAGAGAAGGAGGTGAGACAGCCAAAGTCTGCAGGAGAACTGTGCAAGTTCTCCAAGAGGCTCGGAACAACCTTCCAGTCGACTACCTTAAAAAATTGCATGGCGGCTGTGTGCCTAAGAGAATTCATTCTGTTTTATAGGTAAACACACACACACACACACACACAGTTTCTGTTCACTTCTCTTTTAATGGAGTTTATTTTTAAATAAAAAATTTATGTCATTTTCACTTTACAGCTTTTTTTCCACAAATACCTAAAACTCCTGAATTCGTTTGTTCGTTTGGTCAACAAATTTTATGGAAAACGTTGTTTCCTCTACAATTTTTGGTTTATATGCTGAACACAAATGTGTATTGATAATTTCTCTATCCCGTAGGGTTTTTAAGAAAACTGCATTAACACATTAACACTGTAATATCTTCAGTATTGCATAGGCCTACGCTATGATATTGCTAGAAAGCAACATGAGAGACAACTAGAAATGTTTTGCTGCAGATTTTCACTTATAGTCACTGCCCGAAGCTTCACGTATCAGTGTCCAACAATAGTCTCCCAGCATTGATGGACTCCACTTTCCCTGGTAGCGTTTCTCCATCGTGGCAATGTCTTGGTGAAACCTCTCACCATGTTCATCATTGACGGCTCCGAGATTGGCTGGGAAGAAGTCCAAGTGCGAATGAAGAAAATGTATCTTCAGTGACATGTTGTAGTCCATCGACTTGTATGCCTGAAGCAGAGTTTCAACCAGTTCAACGTAGTTTTGTGCCTTGTAGTTGCCCAAAAAGTTTGACACAACATTCTTGAAGGCAGTCCATGCAGCACGTTCGGCACCCTGCAGAAGGTCATCAAAGTGACTATCCATCATCACCTCTTGGATTTGTGGGCCAACGAAAATGCCTTCTTTTATGTTTGCGTCACTGATGCGTGGAAAAATTTGTCGCAAGTATGCAAACGCTTCACTTTGTTTATTCATTGCCTTCACAAAATTTTTCATTAGTCCAAGTTTGATGTGCAGTGGCGGAAGAATTATGTTGTCTGGATCAACCAGTGGGTCATGTGCAACATTCTTCTGCCCTGGCAACAATTTCCTGCGAGGTGGCCAGTCCCTGACCACGTAATGTGAAGTTCTTGCTCGGCTGTCCCACTCGCAAAGAAAACAGCAATACTTGCTGTATCCTACCTATAGACCAAGTAAAATTGCAACCACCTTCAGATCCCCGCATATAACCCAGTTGTACCTTGAGTACTGAATGTGATTCAGCAACAGCTGCATGTTACGAAAATTTCATAATTTTTATTACAAAATTGGCTATTTCTCAAAAATCTTGTGTGATGGGAAAAATTTAAAGTTATTTCTGTGAACAGCATCTCAAAATCTATCTGGCACACTAAAAATTATGAAGAAAACAAAAACCTTGTAAACCAATCTAATTAGATCACAGAGAATTAATGACTAATTTTCTATAGCAGCAACTCAGACATTTCATTTCTATAGAAAAAACTCATTCACAGGGACTTGAATGGTCAATGATCCACATAATCTAAGACTAATAAGTGTTTTAAAAAAGGATGTATATCATTTATATAGTAACGTTCAAATTAAATAAATAAATAAATAAATATATATAATTTGTTACTTCTACAATCATATGCAGTACAACATGTAGTGAAATGCTTTTTATGAGTATAAAAGAAATCAAGATAAAGATTTTAAAAAGTGTTTAAAATAGAATGTAAAAATAACATCGAAAAAATAAAAAAATAAAAAATTGTAAAAATATAATGAATTGTTAATATAATTAATTGTTTATATGGTAAATTTCCTCTGATAGAAAGGCAAATCGATGTTTTATAATTGGATTCCAGAATATTCTGTTATAGGAACACGGTGTGCTATGTGTTGCTCTTTACTTCATCTCTCAGATGTTTGCTGATTAGGGACATTGGAGAACGTGGTGCTGAGCAGTGTACAGTGTATACGTTAACAGAGAAATATACCCCAGTCATCTGAGACTCAGTCAATCTGTTGCTCCCATCACTCCCTTGCCACGCTCAGCCTCAACTTCAAGCCTTATTTACACCATCCGAAGTTTACTTTCAGGAGCTCACTGGGAATTGGTGCTGCTCATATATATCTGACTCACCAAAAACTACCTGTGCCATGATGGTAAGTCCTGTATTTAAAAGTATAAGCCTATCTAACAGAGATATCCAGAAACTGTACTTTATTTTTGGCCGATGTTGGCTCACCAGACCTGGTCTTCATGCTCGCAAGACCACCACGCTGAGAATCTCCACAGGAACACAAACATGGTGTATAGCTACACCATGTTACTGTGAAGCAGCTTGGACATGGAGAACAGCAGCAGCGATCAGCACAGATAGATTTATTCCCTCAATGAAGGGAATACACATACACCAGAAAGTGAGTCTGGTCTGGATATGAGCCAGCTGGAGACTACAGCCCTGGATAACAGTTGAAGAAATGGTACAATAAATGAACAGATAAACCTGGCTTTAGATCTTTTTTAGATAATTTAAAAAATAAATATATAAATAAAATAAAGGAAAAAAAATAAAAAATAAAAAAAATTAATTAATACAGCATATTATTTATACACATTTACACATATACAAACTATACCCCATTGTAAAGAGGAATGTTGTTATTGTTATTGTTATTATTATTATTATTATTATTATTATTATTATTATTATTATTGATAAATTTTTTGTATTTTTAATTTTTTATTTTCATATTTTTTATTATTGTAAGAAGTGAGTTGGAGGAACTTAATCAATATTTTATTCAATATTGTTCAATAAAAAGTGTGGATAATTTGTTTAAGTAAAAAAAAAAAAACATTTGCTGGACAATTTCAGGTAGATTTGGGGGGAAAATAAATACATAAATAAATAAATAAATAAAAATGATACTAGACAAAAAAAATGACAACTAGTAGTAGTACATTTTATTTTATTTTTACTAATAAAATTATTAATATGTTTTTATTACAGTTGATATACTACTACTACTACTACTACTACTACTACTATTAATATTAATAATAATATATTATTATTATCATTATAATTTCTGTGCCGCACATGAACTTGGTCTATCCATGTCTTCTAATCTGAAAGTCCACCCAGCTTCTCTCCTAAAAAATTCAGTTCCTTCGTATAAAGCCACAGAGACCAAACAAATATATGAGCTAAGCAAGCTCTGGGAGTATAACCCCAGTGCACTCCGCCTTTGTAGACTGCAGAATGAGCTGCACACTCTGTGTGAATAAAAAAAACAGTAAGTTCAGCACATTTCAAATTCAGAGGGTCATATCACCTCTTTTAGAAGTGTGTGTTTTACAAGTAGGCAAGCCACTAAAATAAACCACACACACATATGATCATTCAATAATGTGTATTTTATAAAGAAACATACAGATTTATCATTGAATATAAAGCAAATATCAGTATACGATTGCTGGTAATTAGATACTAAAATATACTTTCAGTAAGTGAGGAGTTTCTGAGTTTCTTGCTCAAGTTTTTTGCATGTGAAAAAATCAAAATAAATTTTTTATCCATTTGTGGTCATATTAAAAAAATTCTGGATCATTTGTGAAGCATATAAGCAACTATAAAAAAAAATCATTTTTTAATAAGACAGGTAAAAAAATGCAGCTTGTTACTAAAAAAACATTACAAAAAACAAACAAACAAAAAAAACCTACCAGTAATTTCAGAAGTTTTTCCCAGGTTGGAAAACTCTTTGAGACTCTTTGACACTAATTCCTAATTTTTAATCATCAGAAAATAATGGTCATTTTTAAATAATTCTACATTTCAATTTTTATTTTTTATTACATTTTATATTATTTCATTGTTAAAAAATAAAAGCGTTTATTGCATAGAAATATAGTAAACCCTAGTATGCTAAATAAAAACAGAAAGTCCTGAGTGTATACTTTCATATGAGCTTCACATTAACCACCAGTGTTGAGTAGAACATGACAAAGACATTAAAGGCTGAACATGATTAAACTTAAGAAGTTAAAAATGAAAGAATTAGGAACAAATAAACAAATAGTACACTTTATTATTAAATTATTTACAAGCTTGCACATAAATATATTGATGGGATTACTGAAATGTGTATTCAGATTAATATATTAGACATAAATACATTAGAGGCATGTTGTACCTTGGTTAAAGTCTAGTGCTCATTTGCTCATTGTAGCTACTGCAGTTCACCAGTGCTGGGGTGTAAAATGTATGTTTTCAATGAGCTCTTATATTAATGCAGGGTACATTATATAAAATATTGCATATTTCTCTTGAAGAACAACAACACTTACATACCAAGGAGAACACCATCCAAGAAGATAGCTAAGCAGTTAAGGCTTAAGCACTCTATCTAAGAATCTCTCTCAACCAGTCCAAGGATTTAAGCTCATGACCTTCTGATTATTAGTCCAATTTTTTTTTTTTTCCAAGTCAGCCTTCCCTGCTGAATTAAAAAAAAAGACATGCAAGGATTCACAGGAAAATCATGATTAGTGGCTACCAGGCTGCAGTTATCGCTTTCACTCACTCTGTTGGTCTTTTAATTAAATTACATTTCAACACCTCAGGATGATGACAGTTCAACACCATGGTTCTGCTCCGTGTCACAACTCCTTGGGCACGACTGAAAATAAAGACGAGGGGAGAAGACTCTCAGCAGATGCCAGCGAGAAATGTCAAGGTTAAAGAATCTGGAGTGAAATGAGCAAGCAGAGTGCAGCGTGAGGAAAATCTTCTGTCGATGACGTTCAGGAGTTTGTGCATCTGTGCAAGAATTGCTAATAAAATGTCAGTCATAAAATGAAGAAGAAGTAGAAGAAGAAGATATTAAATTTGCATAGCACCTTTCTTACACCCAAGGTCATGTTACAATACCAAAAAGTCCCCCAAAAGCTTCTCAGGATCTAATTTCAGAAGCTCCTCATAGTCCTACTGAAGTTCTCCGCAGAACCTGTACAGCCTCAATGCCCTCCGAAAAACACCACTGGGAACGCCGTCCAATGGTTTCAGAAAAGAAGCAAGGACATATCGTGTCACGGAGTGTTCAGCAGTCCCAAGAGCATTCAGAATGACACACTTTCTACACTTTCTCTTCCTTCGAAGAGAGATACAGGTGCCCTGGAGTCCATAGCGAGAGGGTGGACACACATCATGCATGTTGAATCAATGCCTGGGAAAGCTACTGCTTGAGACTGGATCTGGAATTATGATAAAACTAGGAACCAGCAGAGCAAAATAGAAAAATGTTAAAATAGAAAATGAACATATAAGATTTCAGCATTTGGCAGACTCCCTCATCCAAAGTGATCTTTAGACAACTGAGCATCAAGGACCTTGCTCGGGCTCGGCAGTGGCAGCCTGGTGAACCGGGGATTCAAACTCACAACTTTCTGATCAGTAGCCTAACACCTTAAGCACTAAGTTACCACATCACATATAAATGCTGGTCCATAGAAAATGCATTAAATGAAATGAGAGAAGCATCAGCCAAAATTCAAGGCATTGTAATATTTTTCAGAAACGTAGGGATTTTGGAATGATGAAGAAGGTATTCGTTGATACTGATAACATGCTTGTTTACTCATATTAAAAAAAAAAAATGCTTCAGTATCTTGGATGTTCTAGTAATGTTCTAGCAGTTTATACAGTCATGTTTATGACTACATCATTTAGAATGTATTTTATGATAGCGATGGCAAAGCAAAGTGTTAAGACTGTTAAGAAGATCTAGAGCAATTCCCGACAATATTTCAGTTACAATTCAATTTATTTATCTGTATAGCACTTTTAACGAAGGAACCTGTTTCAAAGCAACTTCATAGGAATATAAAAGTTAGTAATAAAATAAAATTAAGTTTTACTTTATATTTATCAGAGGTGATGGTGGTAAGGAAAAACTCCCTGAGATTATATGAGGAAGATACCTTGAGAAGAACCAGACTCTAAAGGAACCTCATCCTCATTTGGGTGACACTGGAGAGAGTGATTATAAATAATGTCCTTTCAATAACTGTACATAATCTAGTCAAGTGCTAATGTGTAACCAGGGGCTTTTGTAGAACTTAGTAGTGGTATAAGCATCAACACTTGGTGGTCTAACGGCAGGATCCAGCACCATTTTCAAATTCCCATTCAGAGAATTAACCCAGCCATTGAGGAGTTAACTCTTGGACCAGATGATCCACTGTTGGAGCAGCCAGAAGAACAACAACAAGAGCATCAACGTAATTTCTGAAGTCATTATAGTATATAGTTTCCTTCCAAGGCCATTAAATGTTCAATAATGGACACCAAAGCGCATCCCAACTGCTGGAACAGTGATACAAAGCCAGCACCAAGGTCTCAAAGTGTTTCTACAGCAGCCCAATCCATCTCCAGGTAGTCCATGTGGGGCCATCCTCAGCAGCAGTGAGCACCAACAAGTAATGAGACTCCAAGCAGAAGTAGGGCATCAGGATGGATCCACCATTCACCATGGTCTCCAAGTAGTTCTATCCATACATCATAAAGACATCATAAAACATAGCATTAGGAGTTCATCAGAAAATATATCTACAGAAAATGCTAGGTAAGTAAAAACAAAAGCCCTTTTAGCCCTCGATGATCGGCTGCTAGAGGTCTTTGAATACAAGGAATTCTGAGATAATGTAAATAAAAATGTTTAACGCTCTGTATGCAGCTGTACAGACTAGCTAATGTGTTAAAGTAAAAAACCTGGACATGCACGTTAGTCTTTTCATTATCATTATATATTGTATTTTCAGTTTATTTCAAATGAGTTATCAGTATCAGTCTTGGTATCGGTCTTTGTCTCAGCGAATACCAGAATGCAAAAATAATATATATATTGTATCTGTTCATATCTAGTCAAGAATTTTTAATAGAAAAATGTTAATCCAAAATTTGACAATGTATGAACATGGCACATTTTTTCCTCTCCATGGATTCAGTAAGGTAATCCATTCGTGGATTTTTAGAAAAACCGATTTGGTTGAAATGATAATCATTTCACGTCTTAATCTACTGCAGTGCGCTCTGATACTGTTTAACAATGAATGGTGATGGGTTGCGCAGGTGACGCAAAGCCTCCCCATTGATTCTCTGTTCAGCTTCATTAAAATTCCACACCTGCCTTGTGATGCTCACAGCAAAAAAAAAAAAAAAGACTCAGGGAGAGCATCAAGCCCCCACAGGAGTCATTTTTATTCTGGTGCATGAGTGCCTCTGCCAAGGTGTCACCTAATCGGGAAGAAACAGAGAAAACAACTGGCTGACACTCCGCAGATTTCTGCCGCCAAGCGTCCCAATTAATCTCATAATGACTATAAAACCTCGCTTTTCAGATTGCTAGCTCATTTAGGCTAGGCGTCTTTACGAAGCTTTTCTGATGTACGTGGCTTAAAGTCAAAGCTATTTTATTCATATGATGCAAAGCTGGTTTCCATTCCACATTTTTTTCAAATCATGCTATGTCAGATTTTGTATACCATTATTACTTTCACTACATCTCTCTCAGCTCCTCTAGGAGTGCTTTCAGGGCTACATAAGGCTACATAACACCCATTATAGATTTTTATAATAGTTGGCATAGATCTACTCTACATAAACACTATGGCCTTTTTCCAAGGGTTTGTTTTTACATGACATCTGAATGACATGACATGACATATATATGTATATATATATATACACACACTATATTGCCAAAAGTATTCGCTCACCTGCCTTGACTCGCATATGAACTTAAGTGACATCCCATTCCTAATCCATAGGGTTCAAAATGACGTCGGTCCACCCTTTGCAGCTATAACAGCTTCAACTCTTCTGGGAAGGCTGTCCACAAGGTTTAGGAGTGTGTTTATGGGAATTTTTGACCATTCTTCCAGAAGCACATTTGTGAGGTCACACACTGATGTTGGACAAGAAGGCCTGGCTCTCAGTCTCCGCTCTAAATCATCCCAAAGGTGTTCTATCGGGTTGAGGTCAGGACTCTGTGCAGGCCAGTCAAGTTCATCCACACCAGACTCTGTCATCCATGTCTTTATGGACCTTGCTTTGTGCACTGGTGCACAGTCATGTTGGAAGAGGAAGGGGCCAGCTCCAAACTGTTCCCACAAAGTTGGGAGCATGGAATTGTCCAAAATGTCTTGGTATGCTGAAGCATTCAGAGTTCCTTTCACTGGAACTTAGGGGCCAAGCCCAGCTCCTGAAAAACAACCCCACACCATAATCCCCCCTCCACCAAACTTTACACTTGGCATAATGCACTCAGACAAGTACTGTTCTCCTGGCAACCGCCAAACCCAGACTCGTCCATCAGATTGCCAGATGGAGAAGCACGATTCATCACTCCAGAGAACGCGTCTCCACTGCTCTAGAGTCCAGTGGCGGCGTGCTTTACACCACTGCATCCGACGCTTTGCATTGCACTTGGTGATGTATGGCTTGGATGCAGCTGCTCGGCCATGGAAACCCATTCCATGAAGCTCTCTGCGCACTGTTCTTGAGCTAATCTGAAGGCCACATGAAGTTTGGAGGTCTGTAGCGATTGACTCTGCAGAAAGTTGGCGACCTCTTGGCGACCCCGCTCCGTCAGTTTACGTGGCCTACCACTTCGTGGCTGAGTTGCTGTCGTTCCCAAACACTTCCACGTTCTTATAATACAGCTGACATTGACTGTGGAATATTTACGAGTGAGGAAAGTTGACTGTGGAATATTTAGGAGCGAGGAAATTTCACGACTGGATTTGTTGCACAGGCGGCATCCTATCACAGTTCCACGCTGGAATTCACTGAGCTCCTGAGAGCGACCCATTCTTTCACAAATGTTTGTAAAAACAGTCTGCATGCCTAGGTGCTTGATTTTATACACCTGTGGCCATGGAAGTGATTGGAACAGCTGATTCTGATTATTTGGATGGGTGAGCGAATACTTTTGGCAATATAGTGTGTATATATATATATATATATATATATATATATATATAGGATGGATATAATAAAAAATAACACAGTTGTAACAATTTGGTTTTAATATAAGATCAAAATATCTATCATTAAAGGCTCATGTACGTGTGGCCAAATGAAAATCACCCTTCAGCATAATGGAATATATTAATTTCAGTCTTATATATATTGAAAGGTTGGGTTGTATTTGAATATGCATTTATGCATGATTATGTAGTGCTAGGTCAGTAGTCTTTAACAGCTTTTGTAAGTGTGATGTAGCTTTATAAACTTCGCCCTTTAGTAAAGTGGCAATGAATATTCTTTCAAGCTTACGCATAATGAAAAGTTGGGTTATATTGCAATAGGGCTTTATACATGTTTGATTCAGGTGCTTGTTCAACCGCTTGTCATTTTGAGGCTTATGCCGGAGTTATGTAGCCTTATGAACTTCACACTTTAGTAAAGTGGCTCTTCTTGCAAGCTTAGATGTATTAAAATACAGAGTTTCTTTGGAATAAGCTTCTACTTGTTCTTGTAGTGTTTATGTAGTCATGTCAGCAGTCATTAGTCATGGAGGGTCGTGTATCCTTATGAACTTCACTCTTTAGTAAAGTTACAATGAGTATGCTTTCATGCTTGCATATATTAAAATGTAAAGTTATTTTGAAATATGACTTTATAAAGTGTTATGTCAAAAGTTATTAAGGGCTTGTGCACTGTAGGTGTCATGTAGAATTATGCATTTCACCTTTTATCAATGTTGTACTCAATTTTCTTTCAAGCTTATATATATTGAAAAATTGGATTATATTGGGATATTATATTGATATTGTACATGTTTATGTACTCTTATGTCAGCAGTCATTAAGGGCTTATGTACTGCAGGTGCCTTTAGACCTTCACCCTTTAGTAAAGTGGCAATGGATATTCTTTCAAGCTTACACATATTATAATGTAGGGTTATTTTGATATAAACTTTTATACATATTTATGTAATGTTATGTCAGCAGTGATTAAAGTGTTATGTAGTGTTATGAACTTCACCTTTTAGTAAAGTTGCCCTGAATATGCTTTCTGGTTTATGCATACTGAAAGGTTAGTTTATATTGGAAGAGGCCTTTATACATGTTTATGCAGTATTATGTCATTAAGTGCTTATGTAGGTGTCATGTAGCCTTATGAACATCACACTTTAGTAAACCGGCTCTGCTTTCAAGCTTACATATATTAAAATGTAGAGTTTCTTCGGAATAAGATTTTATACATGTTACTGTAGTGCTTATGTAGTCTTACATCAGTGGTTATTAAGAGCTTATAGAGGGGTTATGTAGCCTTATGAACTTCACTCTTCAGTAAAGTCACAATAAATATTCTTTCACCCTTGCATGTAGTAATGCAAGTAACAAAAATGCTCTTATACATGTTTATATAGTGTTATGTCAGTGGTCATTAAGCTTATGCATCATTATAATTAATAATACAATGATTTCTTATCTGTTATATTGCATATGATCTTTATATCATAATTAGAGTTATTTTAGCCAAAACGCACTGTTGAATTCGTTCCTTTAAGTCCTGCTCTCGGTGTTATTTGTACTGTTTGCTAATTTGTGACCCTGTTCTATTGTTCTTATCTTGATTTATTTAGGCTATTGTCACTTACAGACTTGGGGTAGTTTAGCAGTTTTTTAAGTTTTAGCATTCTGCCTGCTCTGCAGGTTTGAATAAAACTTATCTCATTACATATCCATAGATCATCATAAAGAGCCACTGAAGCAGCACAGGCATCTTGCAGTCTACTTGTTGCTGCAGTACTGCTGTGGAATTCATGATGTCGGCTGAAAGTAAGACTAAAAGCTTGCAGCACTTTGGCACTTACTTGATCTTCATTCGTATGGCGTTGTGACTAATTCAGAATTATGAACACAGATATCATTTAAACAATACGCTGGGTGTTATCTTTCTTCATGAGGAAAGTTGGAGGGAGAAAATTGGTTTGTTTAAAATTTAACTGTGTCTAAGAGAATCCTGCTACTTTTCTTTTTTATTTATTATTATATAAAAAGAAATAAAAATTTAACGGTAGGTGTCCATTGCACCCTCTCTATGCCCTCTTCACCAGCTGATTGAGAGGTGTGTCTGTCTACAATGCAGGTTGTGAATGAACCTGTTAAACATGAAATTATAGATTTCCAATAAACCATTTTATTATTCAAGTAAGCTTCTCTCATACCCTTAGTTCTAAAAACTCATCCTGAAGTTCATCATTTTTGTAAACTGCATATCATGCTTCAATTTTTGTAAGTGTTGTAGTCTTGTGACGTCAAAAGCAGCATCCAATGACTTGCAGCCCTGTTCAAATTAAACATTTAAATAATAATAATAATAATAACAATAATAATGAAAAAATAGTACTTATTAGTAAATACAGAGATAACGTAACATGTCGCAAAGAAAGATAGAGGAAGAAGAAACCCAAACCAATCAGAAATATTGGGCCATTTTTCCCCACATAGACCATTCAGGTGCTCAGTCTTATAATAAAATGTAATTAAACTTTACACTGTTGTTAAAGCTTGAATTTAATGTAAGATCCATAATATTTATCAATAACAGCTTATGTAGGTGTTATGTACCCTTATGAAAATCATCCTTTAGTACAATGGCATGTAATAATCTTTCAGGCTTACATATATTGGAATATGGAATTAGAATATGCCTTTATGCAAGATTATGTAGTGCTATGTCAGTAGTCATTAACAGCTTATGTAAGTGCCATGTAGCTTCATGAACTTCGTGAACCCCCTTTAGTAATGTGGCAATGAATATTCTTTCAAGCTTACAATGAAGGGTAATTTTAAATATGTTTTATACACATTTATAACATGTTCCATCAGCAGTCCTTAAGGGCTTATGTACCATTATGAATTTCACCCTTATGTAACCTAATGAATATCATCCTTTAGTACAATGCAATAATCTTTCAGGCTTAATTATATTGAAAGCTTTGGGTGTATTGGAATATGCCTTTATGCAAGATTATGTAGAGCTGTGTCAGTAGTCATTAACGGCTTATGTAAGTGCCATGTAGCTTCATGACCTTTGCCCTTTAGTAAAGTGCCAATGAATATTTTTAGACTGCAACTTGCTGCTGGAAGGTCTACTTCTAAGCACTGCATTTGGAAATGATCCAAAATGCAGCTTCTTGGTTTGTTTTCAGCCTTAAGAAATTCTTCCACACCGCCACACTGTTGCACTCCTTCCACTGACTTCTGGTAGCTCCATGCATCAGATTTAAAACACTGATGCTTGCCTACAAAGCCAAAAATAGACCAGCACCCTCTTACCTCAAAGCTCTCCATGCTCCCTCAGATCTCCTAGCACTGTTCGACTGGTCGCACCATCTCATCTCTCAGGGTACATGGTATCGAGACTCCTCTCTGTTCTGGCACCTAGGTGGTGGAATGAACTTCCTCTAGATGCAGCCGAGTCAATGGTTGTATTACCTCCAAATAGTGTTTTAGACTAATGGTATTCATTGTTAAAGTCTTCAAAGCACTTTTGGACCTCGTTCTGGATAAGCTCACCAGCCAAATGCCCTAAGTGTAAATGTAAACAAAACAGTTATTAATTTTTGTCCATGATGTCCAGATGGAGCTACAGACAGTGTGACAAATATTACGGAGTGGAAGTAGGCAACTGGGGAAGTTCAATGGAAAGATGGATTTTCTCTGTGTTTCCTTTAGTAAAATAGAGCTGAATATTTTTTCCATTATTTTTTAAATATTTTTTAATTCATTCATTCATTCATTCATTCATTCATTCATTCATTCATTCATTCATACATTCATTCATTTAGTAGTCCTTTTTTAAATTATAAATAACAACATGTAGAACGTTTACATTTTAATTGCTGGTCATATTGACCTTGTATTAATTTGTTTTTAATTATTTTATTTATGTAACCACATATTTATATTTATACTGTCTTTTAATATCTCTTTCAATAGCTGATTCTGAATATTTTTTCAGCCTTATCAGTATTAATGTATTTTTTTTATTAATTACTTTATTTATTTTGTCATGTAGCAGCACATTTTTATTATAAATGCTGACACTGGTCATATTGAACATGTATTTATTTTTTTATTTATTTTATTTATTCGACCACATATTTGAAATCTGTCCTTTAATATCTTAGTCATGACAGCTGTCATAGCTGATTCTGAATATTTTTTTCAGTCTTATTTTTATTTATTTATTTATTTATTTATTTATTTATTTATTTATTTATTTATTTATTCAGTCATGTAGTAGCACTTTTCTATTATAAATGCTGACACTGGTCAGATTGAACTTGTATTTTTTTTAAATTTATTTTATTTATTTAAGCACACATTTAGAATCTGTCTTTTAAAATCTTAGTCATGTCAGCTGTCATAGCTGATTCTGCATATTTTTCAGCCTTGTTTTTTATTAATTTATTTATTTTGTCATGTAGTTGCACTTTTTTAAATTATAAATGCTGACATTGGTCACACTGAACTTGTATTTTTTAACCACATTATTATTATTTTATTTATTTAAGCACATATTTAGAATCTGTCTTTTAACATCTCAGTCATAGCCGATTCAGACTAGAATAGTGTAAGTGTATATTAATATTCTAATCCATACACTCAGTGGTTAATAGTTGAGTAATACAATGATGTCTAGTTGTAGCACTGGTACACTGCATTTGTCTATTAGAGATTTTTCTTTTTAAAGCCACTGAGCAGCTAAACATCATCTGGTTCAGTCTGAGCCTCTGGCATAGCCTCTGGTTCTGCCATGAAATATAACAATTCCAAACATCATGCTAACTGATTGAGAATACAGTATTTACTCACTTCAGGCAATTGCAAATATTAAAAGATTTTATTAACCTCTTTCCTGAAATACAGAAAATATGTTTATAAAGAAATATTTGTGAAGTGTTTTGAGTTAGCGGTGCTGATTTTTGGGTTGATGCTGTATTTATATGAAACTGCTAACCTAGCATCACCTTGTTTAACTTTTACATGTTTAACTTTTAGTTGTTGTTAGAAAATAAATGCCATATTTAATGCCTTATAGTTTTGTTACCATATTAAAGAAGGAGTGGACACAAAGTCCCAGAATGCAATGCGGCTAAAGATGTAAGAGTCACAGCAGAGAACTGTAAGCAATGTGTTAGATGAGTGTTGATGGATCTACTGTATTAGCATGAAAGCTGAAGCATTGGAAGCTGATCTGTTTCTACAGTATACAGAAGGCTAAAGAACTAAAGCACCGCTGAATCACTTTTGTAGTTAAATGGCATGAAACTGTTAACCAACAACCATAAAAATAGTACAGAAGGAACTCTTCATTTCAGAGGAAACATATGAACTGGAAAAAAAAAATCTGTTGAGAAACAGCATCATGCTAGAACTATCACCCAAATGATGATGAGGTTTCCTTCTGAGCCTGGTTCCTCTCAAGGTTTCTTCCTTATATCATCTCAGGGAGCTTTTCCTCACCACAGTCACCTCAGCCTTCTCATTAGGGATAAATAGTAACTTAACTTCAAACTTTAGAATTGTTATTATATGCTTTGAACCGCTGTTAAAAGCACTATGCAAATAAATTGAATTGAATTGAATTGACTAGTAAAAACAAACCGTTAGTAAAACTACATTAGATAAAATACTTTGGAGATGTCTAATGTTATATTTCAGCTCTAGCAAAGTTTGTCCTATCTTAAAAGTTGTTTTATACCAATAAAAATAAACCAGGCTAATATTTTCTGATCTAGCCAGTTGCCTTGAGGCTAGGAGATACCAGCATGCCGATGAAAGATGTTGAAACAAACAGACAATACAACAATGAATAAATAAATAAATAATCAAACTCAAATTTGACTTAGAAAGTAAATCGTCTGCCATGTTTATTATTATAAACATTAATATGCAAGTCATTCGTGGTGGAATTTGTGAGAGGAAGCTCTTATAGACCTCACGCTTCCACACAGTAAACAAACAAACCAGATGCCACGATACAGTTTAGCTAATCCGCATAAGGAGACGAGTGGAGCTTTCAAACTCAGAGCGATGAGCAAACAAAGCCCAGAGCTGAGATCAAATCTCCTCTAATGAGGACTCATTCAGACTTGTTTTGAGTCCGATTGCGACAACACCTGCAAGAAAATTACGGGAAGTGCTCTGCTGTCAGACTCCATCGCCCACGGCACACGGCCTCCGTGAGGAAGACGAAGAAGCTCGAGCAGGGACGTCTTTAAGGGCTCATCATTAATTTATATTCATGCATTCAGATCTTGCCTCTTTCCTAGCCGCCGCCGCATACTCATCTCGTACGAGGGGTACTTTCATAATGAAAAATGCTGCTCAGAGCCACTGTATTAGGGAGCGCTGAGAGCATTGTCTAGATTAAGCTTGGCGTAAAACAGAGCAAATGTAGTGCTTGGTCTTGACAATTCAATCTTGCTTTATGTGCCCATTACAGAGGTTGGGATTGAGGAGGCTTGTGTCTGAATATTATAAGAAAATGAGGAGGGGTAATAAGGTAGCTCGGCGAATGTGGCTGCTTTGCATATAGAAAATGCAGTTTGCTTTCGCTAACTTCACAAAACTCTTTTTTATGTAACGAGTGCAGTCAGAATGCGAGGAATGACAAATTCTAATGTACAGTTATCAGTAAATCCTGGTGCTAGAGCCAAGAGATATCAGGTGTGGGTTTTTAACTCTTTATTTCTGTTTGTTCATGTTTAGCATTGAATGTCTTTGTCATGTTCCACTCCACAGTGGTGATTAATATGAAAGTAGACACTCAGGACTTAGAATTTGTAGTGTTTTATGTATATATTTCTGTTTTTCCCTAGAATACAAGGGTTAATATATTATATTTAAAAAGTTCCAAAAAAAAAACAACTTTTTTCCACACAAATATTTGTGGTAAATAAGGTAAATGTTGAAATCAAACAGCGTTTCTGCTCTCTGAGATGCCCCAAGTGCTTGATCATCTAGAAACCAGCTCAAATTTGATCTTCAACTAGTAAAATTCTGAAAACGCATGTCTAAAACACACTGAAAGCCAACAGAGTCCTGACTCATTTTATATCAGACTTGCGGCGATAAAATAATCCATTTGTTTATGCTGATTGAAAATAAATTGATTTCCAAAGCCTGTGTACTGGTAAAAGCTTGTAATATCTATAAATCATTTGAGTTTTTCTCCTAACTTATCTGACTTTTCTTGACATTAATATTACCACATTACTTCCCGTCTATGTCAAACAGTGGTAGGAGATTAATACACCCTGAGCTGTGTCCCAAATCACACTTATCCACTTATCACACTTATTCCATGCCATTGTGTTATATAAATAATGTGAGTAATGTAGTGTGTCACACTGCAAATTACAGCAAGAAGAAGTACCTGGATAATAAAGTGACTTATTCAACCGAAAAACTAAGTGTGGAAGGTGGGACACTTTGTTTACATAGTGGAATATGGGCGGGGCTACCAGGCAGTGGATGAGAAAACATTTTCCAGATGGCTGACAACACTCTGGTGGACGAGACATTTTACAACGGTCTTTTAAATGAGCTCACATTGTGTGATGTTTGTTTATAAGTATTTTAATAATTCACATTATTAAAAGTATTTGGCATCACGTTACGTCATTCGCCTTTGATACAAGACATACACTAGGCACAAGAGTACGTAATGCGTAGTGTAAGTGTGTAGTAAGTCGCAGCTCTAATCTAAAATTATTAATTAAAAAAAATAAAATTAAAATATTTTTCTAAGAAATTCAAACTCTAAGTGCTTAGGACTACCTTATTAATGCTCATAGCTGTTCTGATCATTACTATAAAACAGTTATAGTAGATTTTTGTGGTTATCTGACTTAAATTTTACAAAACCAATACAGTGGAACCACGGCGTATCAATTTAATTGGTTCTGTATGCAAGTTCTTAAGGTGAAAATTTGTATTGCATAACTAATCCCCATAAGAAATAATGTAAATGCAGATAATCCGTAAAAATATGACCAATATGACCAATACGAAGCGTATATAAACTGAATGGCTGCTTACAAAGAACTGACCCAAGCCAAGCATTCCATTTCAAGGCTTCTCACAGGAAGTCATGCCACCAAGCTTGGGCTAAAAATAGAACAGAGCACCCATGCCACCAATCTGTCAACAAAAAAAAGCCCGAAAAATCACCTAGCTTTAATGCATAACGCATGCCAGAGGCAATCATGGTATCATGGGTTGACCCTTTCCAAAGAGCTTTCGCTGACTGAAAAGAAATTCGTAAAAATCTTTGCTTGGCTTCATTTGGCTTTCCACTGACGCAAACAAGTTTTGATTGGCTCCTGGACGTAAGTGCAACTTAGCCAGCATTTGGTTTGGTTTGTTTATATGCTGAACATGCTTTGTATGCCTATGCAAATTTCAAATTCTTAAGGCAAATATTCATAAGGGAGAGCATTCGTCTGTCGAACTTTCCCTGTATCTTTTTTTTTTCCCTGTAGATGTTCAAGTCTGGGAAATTTGCCTCCTTCTCCGCATTGTCGGTTTGCGGCGTTAATTTTTTAATCTGCAGGCCCAATTTGACTCAGTGTGATGCTCTTTGTTTCATTACCCATGTCAGTTTTTAGAGCTCTGTATCACTTTTCAGTACTGTTTCAATTTAAATGCCTTAATTGGCCTTTCAGAGTCAACTAATTGCATGGGACAAAGTAGTGATTATGATGAATATACAATGACACAGCACTAAGTTTGATAACACTGCCAGCATTTCAAAGGGTTGATGGGGAGAAGCCGTTATTAGGAAGTACAGCATGTGAGAGGGTTTAATGAGTAAAGTGGGGCATCGTGGTAAAATGTCACTGATGCAATTTTTGGATTCAATTCACTGCAGCGGTGTAGAAATTAAAAGGTGAGACGTTAAACTGCAAAATACCAGTTTAATTCATATGTATTTGTGCATTTCTGTCTATATTTACATGAATGACGAGTGCTTTATGACTAAACGGTAAGCGTGGTTTCCCATAGAGACATGTTCGTGTTATTTCTTAATCTTGATGGAATTCAATATTTAATGAATCAGATGTAGAAATATCTCATTGCAGTATCTTTAATCTCTGTTCATTCATCAAGTGTTTATAATGAACAACACAACATGTGTGAAAATCTCCTTTGAAGCTACGGACACAGAGCTAATACACAGTTATTGAAGCGTGTGTGTCAATTAGTGTGTGTTAAGGTGCTTTTTAATGAGACAAAAGAATTATGCCTATCAGACAACGGGCTTTTATAATACATTTTATTTGTATCGCACTTTTAACAATGGACATTGTCTCAAAGCAGCTACAGAAGTATAGAAGCATAGAAAAAATGGTAACGTTTAAAGTTAAGTTACTATTTATCTCTAACATTTATCTCTAATGAGAAGCCTAA
Source organism: Hemibagrus wyckioides (assembly GCF_019097595.1). NCBI lineage: Eukaryota > Metazoa > Chordata > Actinopteri > Siluriformes > Bagridae > Hemibagrus > Hemibagrus wyckioides. The sequence goes on along the minus strand of NC_080722.1, from coordinate 4,761,485 downwards.
GGTGACGGTGGTGAGGAAAAAGTCAGAGAGATGATATGAGGAAGAAACCTTGTGTGGAACCAGGCTTGGAAGAGAACCTCATCCTCATTTGGGTGACACTGGACAGTATATAATGTAAATGTCAATAATGTCCTTTCTTCAACAATTTATATTAAAGAGGAATTGTGCAACTAAGAGATCTTGAGGGACTAATAGGTCAGTGTAGTTTCTGAGTTCATTATAGACTTAGCAATAATTCCTTCCTGCAGAAAGCTGACTGATGCAACGGCAATTTACAGACGGCGTGATAGTCTCCAAGTGGTTCTATCCACAGCAGTCCTCTGGGTCACAGTCTGTCCATTCAGATCTATCCCCAGCAGCAGTGAGCACCATCAAGCAACAAGACTCCAATCAGGGGTACAGCATCTGGATGGATCAGGCAGGTCTGGAAAGACGAAGTGGTCACATTGGGAACTCAGAGCACTGGGAGCTTGAGAGTGGGCTGTAAAGCTCGACAGAGACAGACAGAGAGAAAGGAGAGAGAGAAAAATATTAGGTATGCTTGTGATCATGTTTAAGGACATTGTAGATTATGTGCAAAGTGCAGGCATGGACTCCGGCAAGACTAGCTATGACAGCATGTCTAAAAGGTAAGGCCAGAAGTTGACATTTTGCGCCGTGACTGGATGCAGTGGAAGTGAATGGAGTTTAGTATAGATTTGGTACAGAAGAAAATATAAAAATCTTGACATTTGTGCACCATCTAATAAACATCAAGATGTTTCTACTTTTTATGATAAAAAGGGACAGACCCTCATAAACACCTGACATTTTGGCAACAGTTGGAAATATTTTAGCTGTGGTAATGATGCAATCTGTAAATAATGTAACAAACAAACAAACAAACAAACAAATAAATAAATAAATAAATAAATAAATAAATGAATGAATGAATGAATGAATGAATGAATGAATGAATGAATGAAATGAAATGAAATGCTAGCCATTACTTCCTTCTTCACCATCATTACTTTTTTGCATAATCTAGGACCCAGGAAAACAGGAAACGCTGAGAAATCACCTCTAAAAGGGATGCCAGTCTACAGCAAGGCACTATGCAGACACATATTCATAAACATGTTCCCACCTAGGAGAAATTAAGAGCCACTGATCCAGCTACTGTTATTTTTTTTTACCAAGAATTATACCCAGATGGCACTATATACAAAAGTTGATTTTATTCCTAGAAAAAGAAACCAGGTTAATATTTTCTGATTTACTCAGTTGCCTTAAGGCTGTACTGACTGTAGCCCCAGATTTCTGCTCTTGGCTGATGGTAGGAGAGCCCAGTGCAGTCTTTAGCCCATCTACCTCGGTGTTGATCATGCTTTCTGAGATGCATTTCTGCTCAGAACAGTATTAAAGAATGATTATTTCCTTTAAGCCCAAGCCAATCTAGCTGTTCTCCTCTGAGCTTGATGAGTAGAGGTGGATGCAATTGCAGTTAAAAGACTTTAATATAGGCAAAGCAGAAAAATCCAAATTCTAAGCCAAAACACAGGCATGGGTTAAAGAAGGTCAATAAAATGTAATGGTGTGTAAAAAAGTAAGATGCGTGGCACAAACTGAGTGTTTACTTTAGGATTTAACTATTAGAATTTCTAATTCTAAATGGTCGGTCCGGTGAGATTATTCAATTAAATTCAATTTCAAATGAATTTATTTGTATAGCACTTTTAAATGTAGACATTGTCTCAAAGCAGCTATAGAAATACTATAAAGTTTAAAGGTAAGTTACTGTTTATCACTAACATTCATCCCTAATGAGCAAGCCTGAGGCCACAATGGCAAGGTGATTAGAAGTCAGGTGACTAAGAACAAGTTGGCTGCCATGCTTTCTGGGAAGTGTAGTTCAGAACCTCCATCCTTCTAGGCTGTGGTGTATTCTGGGAAGTAGTGTTTGTGGCCATTTTGTGGATTTGACACCTCTCTCAAGAAGGTAAGAAGGTATTCTTGCCTTTAAAACTCACCCACAAGCAAACAAACAAATAAATAAATAAATAAACTCTACAAACTGTTGTTTCTCGAGATACTCAAATTATTAAATACCCACAACTAGTCATAACATGTTCTAAGCAAATACAGATACAGAGCCACAAATACTCATGATAGAGAACATGACAAACCATAACCTGAGCTCAGGATCGAATCTGGAGCTGTAAGGCATGCTTAGTTAGGACTATTTACGTTAACAACATTTGGCAGATGCCCTTACACAGAGTGACTTACATTTATCTCTCATCTACAACTGAGCAGCTGAGGGTTAAGAGCCTTGCTTAAGGGCCAGTTGTGACAGCTTTGTGGTCCTGGGATTTGACCTCACAACCTTCCACTCAGCAGTCTTAACCTATGAGCAACCATTTGCACATGATCTTAAGGTTACATTTAAAACTCAAAAAGACAAGATTAGTGACTTTATGCATATCATAATTAACGAGTCTTCGTGACAATTTAAATGGAAAGAAAAGAAACACGTAGATGATTGAAGATGAAAGTAAACATGAGTGGCAGCCAAGGCGTGGTCAAGCAGCAGTTTGTGTATGGAGAATGAAGTCAGGAGCATGAGTGGTAATGTTGATGCTTCACCTGTGGGTGTTTCCCCTAATGAATAGTCCCTGTCATAGTGAGCAGCAGCGAGGAGATAAAGTGGAAAGAGAAGAGCCACAAAAGAGAGAGAGTGTGTGTGTGTGCATGTATGATTTGGACCAACAAGGCTGAAAAGCAAGCTTTCATTATATTAAAACCCCTTTTTGAGTCGTGCCAAGCCTGTCTCCTGTGTCCTCCTTCCCCTGCTAGCTTAGGGAGTGTCACAAACACTTAGAAGTAGAAAAGCAAGAAACCTAAAACCAGATGAAGGGAAAATGGTAGTGAAGTATTTGTGAAGAATTGGTGGATTCTGCAGTGTAGCTTAAATTTCTGGTAGAATAGTTCACATTCAGTTAAAGTGACATAATAATAACAGGAAAACATTTAAAATGTGGAACAAAAGTCAGTAAAATTGACAGCTCATTAGCATAAAATGCAAATCTGCCTTTTTTATATCTTTATATCTCTCTACATTTAAATGTATATATCATACAAATTTCTGAAATCTTAGAGCTGCCTTCCAACAACCCATAACTGCTGCAGGGTCAGAGTATACGAGCTCTGAGATTCTGGCCTACTCTCCTGTGTATATTTATGAGATCACATTACATTTAAAATAAAAAAATAAATAAAAGTACTGACAGGACGATGTGTTCTCAGCATGATGAATTCTTAGAAATGTCTTTGGCTGAGCCTTAACATGGGCCATTTAAATCTCATAAGGCCCTGTTCTTGGGAAAGTAGTGCAGGAAGCAAAGCAGTGACACATCTAGTGTAGGTGGGGGGAAAAAAGACATCAGTTCTTCAGGTACTGATCAGTTTAACTATTCATACAGGAATTTATTCAGAAATGTAGAGCCGATTTAGTAACTCATGGCTTCGTTAAATTGTGTGAATAATTCAACACTGGTGCACAATATAAAATGCAAAAATAATAGGATGTGCTGGATCAAGTGCTATTTTACCGGAATAAATTAAATTAAGCCAGATATGATGTGATTAATATGATAAAATACCACTAGGTGATTCCTATTAGGAGGAGTTTTACCAGGTTTTATTTTTTTAATTAAAATTGCTTGTATTATTTTTGACATGACCTGCATCTAAAGTCCTTATTTTCTATCCTTAATTTTTTTCAAGCTCACAGGCAAGTGTGTTTGTCTAAGCAAAAGTGCTCGAGACACTATTAAAAAACCCTGTCTTGGAGGAACAAACCACACACAGCTCATTGAGAATGAGAAGCCCAGAAAATCAGCTTAAGCTAATTACATGCAACTTTCCCTACTTAAATATTTAAAGGCTTTCCGACTTACGTCCCTTACTCTGAATACAGCTCACACAGTACTTTATGTAATGTATCGAACATCTTAAGAACGTCTGCCTTTTCAGGTTTCATCCTCTCTTTATCATGTGTGACCCCTTTATCCAGTTAAATGCTAAGGACTTTACAATCCTCCTCGAATCAGTGATCTATGGTAAGCAGCAGATTTACTGTAGGATCTGGAAAGCTTGGCCATAAAATGAACATGAACCAGGTGCTAACATTCTAAAGCCAGCAGAGCAATGTATTTTATCTTCTCTGAGCACAGCTGGAGGATACTTTGCTCATTATTCAATCTGTCCCAGAAGGCCCTGAAAATGCTGTGCACTATATTGGAGGAGAAGTGCACATTCATATACGATGCCAATACGGGAGCTATCCTCATATTATTCCTACAGACACAATGCTGAGTTCGGAAAGTGTGAATCATGCCTGTAACGTCATATCCTCAAAAATAATGAGCGTTGGATTTCATTTTGTTTCTCCGCAATCAGAACTGAGGTTTACATAAAGATTTACAAAGAGACATATAAAAATGCATGAAAGAGAAAATCCGATTTGGCTTATGCTATCTTGGGCCTGTGCTTTAATGCTTATGTAATTTGTCGTGTTTCTATCTAAAAAATATAAAATGCAGGTCAGAACCAATGGAAATTGATTCATTTACCACATGCTGTGAAATTGACTGAGTGGCAGGTATCAGACTGTAGAAACCCTGTTACTGCCATTTGAAGACTAAACATTTTTAGTTTCTGTAAAACTGCTTTGTAACAATTTCTATTGACAAATGCCTTATACAAATACATCTGAATTAGATCCAAATGTAAAAACAACTTTTTGGTATTGATAGAAAGTCAGAATATACTAAAAATCTTTGAATATGAAGTTCTAGTAGATGTTTTGTGGTCTTCTTAATTTCTTAACATCAAGAGCTGTGCTGCACAACCAACAGCAACGGTGCTCATAAATGCTAGTCCACAAATTCTTCATTCGTTCGTTTGTTCGTTCGTTTATCTGAAGTAAACACTTTATTCTGGTCTGTACTTCATGTTTATTTTGGTGGGTTAGGTTCAAGACAGGAATACACTGGATGGATCTGAAGTCCCTGTTCTAGTAGATGTTTTGTGGTCTTCTTCTTAACTTCTCAATGTCAAGAGCTGTACTGTCCAACCAACAGCAACGATCCTCATAAATATTGGTCCACAAATTCATTCGTTCATTTATTTATCTGGAGTAAACATTTCATCCTGGTCTTTACTTGATGTCTATTTTGGTGTATCTTTTCGTTAACTTCTCTACATCAAGGAATACACTTTGGATGGATGTCCAGTCCATGTTCTAGTAGATGTTTAGTGGTCTTCTTCTTAAGTTCTTAACATCAAGGAATACACCCTTGGTGGATCTCCTGTCCCTGCTCCAGTAGATGTTTTGTGTTCTTCTTAATTTCTCAACGTCAAGATTGTACTGTCCAACCAACAGCAATGCTCATAAATATTGGTCCACAAATTCATTCATTCATTCATTCATTCGTTCATTTATTCATCTGGAGTAAACACTTTATCCTGGTCTCTACTTGATGTCTATTCTGGTGAGTAGGTTTCAAGACAGGAATACACTCTGGATTGATCACATAAGACACCATGAACCAACTTTGACCAATTAAGAGTCACCAATCCATTGATTTTTTGAGAACCCAAACGAAACCCACAGGGAGACAAAGTCAATCAAACTCAGCTACCAGAGCTCAAGATTAAACCAGGGATCAGATTTTGTTTTACACAGACACTCTAGTCCAGAGTGACTTGCATTTATTACATGTATACATCTGAGCAGTTGATGTTTAAGGTCCTTGCTCAAGAACCCAACAGTTGCATCTTGTTATTGCTGGGGTTTGAACTCATTTGAAATCTGCTAACAATTCAAATACTGCCATTTCAATTTTCAGTTTACTCTTATGGGAGATTTTTTTTGGCAACTAATCTCATAACAGATATCTACAACAATTAGCATTTATGAAATTCTCATTTAAATCTTCTTTTCCTTCATGGCATGCAATCTCGTTTACAGAAATATTCTGCAAAATAATTTTATTTATGCTTTTAGTAAATCATTTCCAAGAACATTACAGATTTGCTTTTAGAGCAAGCATCATTATCATCCAGTTTTCGCCACAGAAGGTGATCGTTCATGATGAGGTCTGCCAGAACTGCATGCTTTGACTCAGTTATCCTGGCTGATTGATGGCAAGCAGTTTAGCATTCTCACAAGGGGACTGTGAGCACCTGAGAGAAGTAATCTAGAGAGACAAGACGTATGTCTCATCGGAGTAGATGGATTGACCACTTGTTTACCAACTCCCTTCTCTCACTTTTCAGACATGTACAACAGGACAGGGCAATGAAAATATGGCCTTTTAGATTACCTATGTTTCTAGAGGGACTATAAACCTCCTATTTATCGGAGCTATGATAACACTCTAAGATGGCCTCGTTTGACAGCAGAGTACATTGATTTAATCTCAAGCCTTGCTTGTAAATCATCCCGTAATCCAGGGTGCATTATTTCTATGCATGTCTGCACAGCAGGAAGTTATGAAATCCTCATCACATTTGCTTCCTGCTGCTCCCAAACTCTCAGCTGGTGAAGAAGTAAGACTGCCTAGCATATCAACACTAAATACCATGACCTTTCAATGACCCATCAGTAATGAGTTTTAACTCGCATGGAATATGTTGACAATTATGAATCAGAGATGCTCATACTGACAGGAATCCTAAACAGTTCAGGGAGTCTGCATGAATCCATCTGGTGAGTGTGTGCCAAATGACTGATATGATTCTCTTGCATCTTTTAATTTAGGTCACAGTCCTGTAGAGCTTCCTGAGTCCTGATTACGGAAAACTGTTTATCTACATTTCTACTGTCAGATAAACAATGATGTTCATGGCCTCACATGTCAGTGTGTTGCAAAGCATGCCTTTGACAGATGCTGAATCATGAGGAAGTGACTGGTCACTGCTGTGTTCACCTCCTGTCGTAATGGAATCTGGCTCCTGAGTATATGCTTGGCTAGGTTAAGTCAAGAATCCTAAGAAGATGAAGATAGAGATGATTAATCTCTCTTGGAAGGCTTTGAAATTAAGTTTGGAAGTGTGGTGGTGATGTTAGGGTGGGGGAGAGGGGTTGAATACAAAGGCCTTAATCAATCCTAATCAGTAAACACTCACACACTGAGTTGTGAGGCAGACTCCAGACAGAGAGTGCCAGTCAGCATTACCATATTCAATTCTCTATTTCTGACCAACCTCTACCTATTTTTAAAGGACTTCTGACAAACTTTACCCAGTCTGGAAGGAATTATGACCAATCCTGCATACTTCCAAATAAAGTATGACCAAACCCTACTTGCTCTTGAAGAAATTCTGATCACATTTCCTGCCTGCAAAGTCATTCTGGCCATTATTAAGGCAGAAATTTTTATTGTGATACAAATTTTCACATAAAAAATAATGTAAATTAGATAATCTGTTCTAGTCACCCAAAATTAGTATCAATATTACCAATTTCCAAGTGTCAAGGGTCCTCACAGGTCATACCACCAAGCTTGGGCTAAAAATAGAACAGACCACCCATGCCACCAATCTGTCAACAAGAAAATGCTTGAGAAATCACCTAGCTTTTGAATGCATGCAGAAGGCATCACTGGTATTGTAGGTTGACTTGTTCAAAACAGCTTTCGCTGACTGAAAAAGCTTTCTCTCTTTTCTGACCAAATGTCACTTATTTCTAAAGGATGCCTAACCAAACCCCATCCATTCTTCAAGGAATTTTTACCAATCCTGTATACCTCCAAATGAAGTCTGACCAAACCTTACTTGCTGTTGTAGAAATTCTGACCAAACCCTACCCACTCTCAAAAGACTTGTGATCAACCTCAAAAAATTTCAAAGTAATTCTGATCAAACCTGTACACTCACAAAGAAAGTCTATAGTCTAATGGAGGTCTAACCTTAGACCAATCCTTCCTCCTCCCAAAGTCATTCTGGCCAAATCTGCAAACTTCCAGAGAAAGTGTGACCAAAACTTACCTGCTCTTAAAGATATTTTGATCAATCATTCCTGCTTCCAAAGGCATTATGGTCAAACCCTACCCACTCCCAGAAGAATTCCAATCGACCCCACACTCCCAAATTAATTCTGGCCAAAACTGTACACTCTAAAAGAAGGCTGACCAAACATTACCTGCTTTTGAAGGGACTTTGTCCAAAACTCTATTGGCAAGCTCTACCCACCCTTGAAGGGATTCTAACCAAACCCACCCACAACCAAAGGATATCTGACCAAACCAGCTCACATTTGAAGGAATACTAATCAATTCCCCTTACTTCCAAAGGAACCTTGACCAAACCCTATGTGCTCTTAAAGGAATTCTGATTTATCCCACACACTGCCAACAGGTGTCTGACCAAACCCAATCCTGACAAAAAATAACAAGCTGAATATGAATGAATGAACAGTGTACCATGTAGTACTGTGCAAGTAACCTACCATGCCCGTACACACCTACGTTAATTCCCAGAACCTTTGTTTATCTCATAATCTTCATATCCAGCTGCCTGCACCTGCCTTTATAGTTAAGAGTTAAAAAAGCCTCCTTCCACAACTTTTTTATTCAGTCCCACAGGACACTAGTCCTATTGTATACCTTTAGTCTCAAGACCAGAAAAAACCCTGACTTTTTACTTCATCCAATTCAGATCCCATCCATATTTGAATTGGATTTGTGGATCAGTCAAAACGGATTTATTTTTTTGTCGGTTATACGGTACACAGCACTTCTCAACATCGTGCATTATAGTCGGTCAAGCGAGAACCTCACTGAAGTACCCACATAAACCGCAGTAAACATAGCATGTGCGGCTGTCTAGTTTTTCTCTGTGCCCTCTAAATACATTCAGAACAGTGTCTAGATATTTCTTTTATATGAAATATAATCTCTGGCTCTTGATTAGATTCCAATATATGACTGTTGTTCAGAAATGTAGTATTTCTTTATGCTGTATATACAATACATGCTTTCACATGTTTAAGAGTTTTTTATTAAAGTTTCTTAGCTTATAAAGTGGTTCCCCAAAAAGTTCTTTGGATAATTCATTGTTCATACATGGTAAAAATTTGGACAAATCTGAAGAATGCTTTAGAAGATTAGATTTCATACCTTTTTTCCCCCAAGAAGGTTGAATTCTTGAGTGTCTTGTGAATATCAAATGCTGAGCCAACTTTGCTGTGAATTTGCATCCCACATCATTCTGACTAGAAATGTTAGTTTCATGTCAGGCCCACCACCCACCACACTTGCAATTATTTTTAAATCATTGAACATGTTTAGGCACAGCAGGGTGGCACAGCAGGTAGCTCTGCCACCTCGCAGCTTCACTGCCCCCGGTTCAAGCCTGAGCTCAGGTAACTGTCTGTTACTGTCTGTGAAGAGTATGTTCTCCTGTGTGGGTTTCTATGTGAATATTCACCAGTTTCCTCAGACCTCCTGGAATCATGCCAGGAGTTGGAATGGATGGAGTAAAATTCCCTCTAGGCTTGAATCTGTGTGTTCTGCAATGTACTCAAATCCTATCAAGGGTGTATTCCTGCCTCATGTCCATCATTCCTGGGATAGGTTCCGGATTAACCATCACCCTGGCTTGGATAAAACTCATACTACCTATGAATAAATAAATAAATTCTAATGTTTAACACGACTATTTTCTTCAGCCATGGTGTGACTTAAATACAAATCCACTCACTGTGTAATCTCATACTAAGGTTTACATGGTGATTATTCTTCCATTTAGCTAATTCATAAATTCATCTATTATCCAGCTTATTTAAATAGACAGACATTTGGAAATAATCTACTTTTTTTGCCATGGGTTTTCCCTTTGCATTTTTTTCTTTCTGTTTAAATCCTGTCTTGCCATTGGTTTGTTAGCCAGTTGTGTACACTTGTTTCAGAGTACATTTTGGTTTGTTCATTTACATATACACTGCCGTTTCTTTGTTTTGTTACAAATTCTTTGACATTAATTCTGAGCTCTGAGTCCTGCTATCATTGTGTTTGAACTTTTCTATGGATCCAGACTATGAGTCCTGTCTATTTACTCGAACAGAACATATGCCGCACTTCCCTCTACTCACCATATAATAATTTTCAATGTAAATCTTTTGTGTTATTTATACAGACTGTTATTTTTCTTTCTTCTGTATCACCAGAAAGAAAAGAAACTAATCAAATGTGAAGATCAATGTAATATATTCGTATGTAGAAATAGAAACACTCTATTTCAGCCTAATTCAAATCTTCTTATCTCCCTAGAAATTACTTTTTTTTTTTTTTTACTGCAGATTTTTCCATCCGTGTGCTGTGGCTTACTTCACATCCCCACATCCCATTTCCACCTGTATTACAGTGATGCTAACAATATCCGGTATCTCCAGTTATTAATAAAATGTCTTATCATGAGAAACTCCTCCACCACAGTTACTAAGATCTGTTTTTCTAAAAGGCAATATGTTTTGAAGTCAGAAACACAGACCATATCAAAGTGTTTCAATAAAAAGCCTATTGTGGCTGAGAATCAATAGCAACTTATAAGCAATTGAGCAATCACAAGGTTATTGGGGAGTTAACAGGGCATGAAAGCCTTTCCTTTTTTTTTTTTAATCCAGTTAGATGGAAAAATCCTGTGTGAGTTGGGAGGAAAGTTTACAGTAATGCCATATGGCTGTTTTTGTGTCTTCACTTTAGAGACTGTTTAGGTCAACACAAGGTAATATTTCATTTAATAATGACCTCATTTCATTCATCCTGAACGTTTATTAACAGGAATATACAGAGGTGTCTAAAAGCAATTGGGTGGTGACACAGTTTTTTGGTTGGCAAGGTTGTTCTTGTAAAGAAAGTCAAAATTTCCACTACTTTCCTCTAAACACCCGTGACATTCCCCATGTACAATTGTTTCTCCGCTGTATTCCTACAATGTTCTTGCCTTCCTTGGTTTATTGATTTGTTTCCTCTTACTAGGATTGCATTATAACATCACTTTACTTCTTTAGAAACCCATTGAATGTTACTACTTTTAGCAAGTAACAATAATCGAGTAATAACTCATGTTGGTGAAGCCAAACTCTGTTAGATTTTGCTGTTGCTGTCAGCGTAGTGTCTCTAATGAACTCAGAAACTACCCTGACCTAATAGTTCCTCATGAGCCCTTGGCTGCTGTTGTAGACATTTACATTATTTACTGTCACCCAAATGAGGATGAGGTTCACTTCTGAGCCTGGTTCCTCTCAAAGTTTCTTCTTCAGATCATCTCAAGGAGTTTCCCTCACCACCGTCACCTCAGGCTTCTCATTCGGTATAAAATAGTTACTTTACTTTAAACTTTTCTTTTCTGTTTCTATACTTCTGTAAAGCTGCTTTAAGACAATGTCCATTGTTAAAAGCACTGTACAAATGAATTGAATTGAATTAAAATTGAAATGAATTATTTTTTTTTTCCCTAAGAAAGTAGTATATTTTTCATTTCTACAACCAAACCATAACTCATATTTTTCCAGATTTTGGAAATCAAAATTCTGCTATTCAGGATGTTGTTTGTTTAGCTTCACTCTCTAACAGGTTTTCCCAGAAACAGGTGTATTTTACTTCTGTAAAGCTTCTTTAAGACAATGTCCATTGTTAAAAGCGTTATACAAATAAATTTAATCGAATTATTTATATCGAAATCAAATCACATTTTAATTACATGTTGAATCCCTTTAACTAAATGTGACTTCTGATGATAATCAGTTGCACCAGAACTTAATTAGAGGGTTTATAGAAACAGGGTGAACATTTATATTGCCTCAGGCTTGCTCATTAGGGATAAATGTTAGGGATAAATAGTAACTTACGTTGAAAATTTATCATTTTAAATTTAGCTAAAACTGTGTTTCTACACTCCTGTAAAGCTGCTGTGAGACAATGTTAAAAGTGCTATACAAATATATTGAATTGAAATGAATTTAAATTAGATAGATAGATAGATAGAAATATATAAGTACAACATTATGAGCTATTTTGCTTAGATTCATAATATTCTGTTCATTCCCAAGTATCAAAATAATTTTGCAGTATAACTAAATGGGGAAAGAGTTCAAGTGTCCGATTGCTTATGCAAAGCACTATATCTTACCGGTGCATCTTGGTTTTCTTTTAGTACCTGTCTGATTTATTGTCTTGTTCAGAGAGATGTAATGTAAAGGAAAAAATGTATTATTTATAGGACAATAATAAGTAAAATCAATAGAATGTAAAGCCAGTTTGTAGGGTAAGGCAGTTTGTAGAAGAAGTTTCTAAAGTTTGAAAAGCAAAAAACTTTTAACCAGCTTCTCACTATGATTATATAAATATTTCACAGCTTCACTACTGATGGAGTGCTGAACCAGTTGCTTCACCTTCACCTTATACCCCAAAACCCTCCTAATATAAATATTACTAATTCAAGTTTTGTGTAAAAAACAGGTCAAACATCCAATCTGAAGCTTTGTTTTAAATACATGGTGCATTCCAATGGCTTTGATACATGGACGTTGTACAATGACTTTAATATTGAATCTAATCTAATCAATTCTAATCAAATCCATTTAGTAATATCTTTTCCCTGCTTCTGGTTGAAGTCCATCACAGCCTTGGTGAAAGCTGTTCTAACCACCCATGAGAATGATTTCAGTGCATTCTCCTTTTGTCAGTCATTTTGCAAAAAAAAAAAAAGTGTTGATTTCCCCTCAGACTTTTGGGACACCCTGTAGTTCTAAGGCAAGAAGAAAACGAAAGTGGCTCCATTTTCAATCCAGCAGGGTTTCAGCAGGCAGAAAAAGACCGAGGCTCTAGGTCAAACACAGACTTCCAGATTATTCCCTCTTGGAATTCTGTTTAACTTTAGTTAACTTTCCGGCTGCTTTCACACACATTGTATAGTCCATTTGAATGGAATCCAGGTTCTGGTGTTCACCTGCCTGTGGTTCATTATGCAGGTGAGAACATTTGAGAAGGTCTGATTGAGGTGATAATGGTTTGTTTTCATGTGAGAAAGTGATTCAATTCTGAATCGACTCAACTGCAGGAAGTGAATCAGACATGCCATGTATTTTCTGTTGCAGCTTTTCCTTCCTTCCTTCCTTCCTTCCTTCCTTCTCCCATTCTCCTTCCTTCTTTCCTTCCTTCCTTCCTTCCTTCTCCCATTCTCCTTCCTTCCTACATTGTTTCCTTCCTTCTTTCCTTCCTTCCTTTTTTCCATACTTCTTTCTTTCTTTCTTTCTTTCTTTCTTTCTTTCTTTCTTTCTTTCTTTCTTTCTTTCTTTCTTTACTTTGTTTTTTAGTTAGTTAGTTCATTTGTCCGTCCGTTCGTTCGCTCTTTCTTTCTTTCTTTCTTTCTTTCTTTCTTTCTTTCTTTCTTTCTTTCTTTCTTTCTTTCTTTCTTTCTTTCTTTACTTTGTTTTTTAGTTAGTTAGTTCATTTGTCCGTTTGTCCGTTCGTTCGTTCATTTGCTCGTTCTTTCTTTCTTTCTTTCTTTCTTTCTTTCTTTCTTTCTTTCTTTCTTTCTTTCTTTCTTTGTTCATTACTTTGTTGTTCTTTCTTTCTTTCTTCTTTCTTTCTTTCTTTCTTTCTTTCTTTACTTTGTTTTTTAGTTAGTTCATTTGTCCGTTCATTCGTTCATTCACTCGTTCTTTCTTTCTTTCTTTCTTTCTTTCTTTCTTTCTTTCTTTCTTTCTTTCTTTCTTTTGTTCTTTCTTTGTTCATTACTTTGTTGTTCTTTCTTTCTTTCTTTCTTTCTTTCTTTCTTTCTTTCTTCTTTCTTTCTTTCTTTCTTTCTTTCTTTCTTTCCTTCCTTCACTGTTTCCTTCCTTCCTTCCTTCCAAGCTGCTAAACTAAGCCAAAAGACAGTGCAGTAGTGCTGCAGAAATACTGTTTAATCCACAGATTTTAACCAACAAACAAAAAATACAAAATAGGAAATGTGTTTTAAAATAGTGATTAAATAATTTACGAATTTCTTGAGTAGTAGCTCCATGTTCTCTCTGCCTGAGTGATTTTTGTAATTTCTACACACACTTTGTCTAACTTCTTTCCTGTATTTCTAACTGATAATCAGAAGTGTTTCAAGGACATTTTTTTTATTTTTTACATCTAAATCTTTACCAAACAATCCAAAATGGACTAACTGCGAAAACATTTATCAAGAATTGTAATATATTTTTGATCCAGTATTAATTACAACACTGTTCTGGTGTCTTAATTTCTTAAGAGAAAACTTATATAGTCTTCTTTTTTCTATGTAGTGATCCCTATATTTCTATAAATGTCTCTCTCTGGCTTTTTATATTCTGTCTGTATATGGACATATCCTGCTTATGTCTAGTCTGTTGTTCCAGCTCTTGGCATTGTGTCCACTTTCCATTTACGTGTTTATTCCTCAGAGTCTTTGGCAAATCACTGAGCAATTGTTTCCAATCCTACCCTTGTCTCTGGAGTCCTTGCTATCTGGGACAATATTGTTCTCTCTAATATAGACATAAATGCTGGAAAATTAAAGATGGCATTCTGTAGACCTCTTAATCGCTGATTTATTTCAAATTCAGTGTGCTGGATATTTATGGAAAATGGAAACTGGTATGGGAAATACCTGTCAGATGATGCTGTGGATGAAGAGGCTAAAAAAAATGATGGAAATTGTGTTTGGCCTAGAATTAATGTGCTTTGAACAACAATCTTAAGAAAATATCAATATATTTTATTGAAATGCCTCAATTATGTTGCGAAGATCAGGTTAGCAAACAAAATGATTTTCTCACACACTGGATGCTTTTGATCAAGTGGAGAGTTACATGCCATAATAAATGGAACATAAGCCTGACCGGTCCAGTGTTTGTTTCTGTACCATTACATCATAATCACCATCATCTTTTAAAATGTTTAAATGACCAAATTAAAACCATTAAGACGAGAGAACAGAATTAAGTGAATCACTCAGCAATTATTTCCCACACATATTCTCATGAACGCATATCAGTGGAGTGAAGAAAAGGCGTTATGAATGATTTTTATCCCAGGTGATGAGTCAGTGATGTGGATGATTCTGATGATCAGAATAAGAACTTGTTTCTTATCGCAATCGCTTTTTTAAAAATTGACAGTGATGTTTTTCCATCAGTAAATTTGGTTATAAATGTAACATTGATTCAAGCAGAACTAGAATGAAATCTTTAAACATGCGTGAATTTTATTCTGATACATGCAAAAGAAAATATTTCTCTGGATTTCAGAGCTACATATAGTAGAAAAATATTAAGATAAGATTATTATACATACTTATTTGATCATTGGTGTTTAAATCTATTACGTTCATAGATTCCTGTTTCACACTGAGGTTACTATGTGCTTATGGATTTATTTATGTTTCTATTCAAGTCCTGTTCTAATTGTTATCCAGTTGTGTCCACCTGCTTGCTCTTGATTAGTTTGTCTTTGTCATGGATGACTTGGACGGATCATCAGAGGTTGTGGTGTCTCAAGCAGTTAAGACTCTGGGCTACTGGTTGAAGGTTCAAGCCACAGTACTGCCATGCTACCGCTGTAACCCTCCCTGCTTCAGGGTCACTGCATCATGGCTGACCCTGCACTCTGGCCCTCCAAGGATGGGATATGTGAAGAAAGGATTTCACTGTGCTGTAATGTGTTTATGTGACAAATAAAGGCTACTTAAGTTAACTTAACTTATGTCATGTGCTTTTGTTTATGTTCTGTATTCTCACGTGTCTTTGCCCCACCCAATCCTTATCCTGTTCTCACCTCACGCCTGTTCCTTATCTGTCTCTAATTACCTCCCCTACATATACCTGCTGTTTTGTGTTTGTCATTGTCCTTGTCTCTTGTTACCTGGGTTTGTCTCCTGTTTTCTGCTACTTGTTTTTTGTTTTGTTCTTTTTCTTATTATTTGGTATTTCAGTCACCAATTGTTTTTATGTGTCTGTAGTTTTGGTATTTTTTTTAATAAATCCCCAGATTATTATTTTATTCCTGCATTTGTGACTGTTTTTTATTCTCATGAAGGCACCTGCTTCTGACAGTCTATGCACATTCTTCAGGTCATGAGATCTTATACCTTTTTTCCCTGAGATACATTCTTCCAGGACATTCTTTCTTGATTTTCACCTTGACTTTCACATGGCTCTGGTAGCTCACGTGGTTAAGGATCGCGGTTGTTGATCGGAAAATCTGACTTCAAAGACCCAGCACTGCCAAGCTGCCACCGTTGGGCCCACTGCATCATGACTGACCCTGTGCTCTGACCAAAGGTTGGGATATGTGAAGAACAAATTTAACTATACAGTAATGAATATATGACAAATAAAGGCTACTTAACTTAAGTTATGGACCCTGACTACAATTTCTGGATTTACCCTAAAACAGCACCTGAATTTGTTTCTCATCACTCCGTGCGAAGTTTTCTCAGACCTCCACACTCACCTTCTAACTTCTATTTTAGATATCAGTGACATATCCTGTATATGTGATAGTTCTAAAGCGACGGTCCAGCTGAGGAAACACTGCACCTGCATTCTGAAGCCCGTTACTTTAGAGGTTGACGAGTGCATCGGAAATAGTGCTTGTAAATCTATAGACGTGATTAACCTCTGCTCCGTGTTGTCTCCGCTGTCAAGGCAGTGACGACATGACGCGGCCTTCGTCTGTTCCTTAGCATGCAAACAAGTGCCTGGAAAGGAAATCAATTAACTAAATGAGGAGTTGCAGGGAGCAAAACCTGGGCTTACAATATTAAATTATACTCAAGATATGTATAATAATGTAAAATAAGGAGGATTTTACTAACAAACATTTAGGTAGCCTAATTCTATGTCTCTTGATTCATATATAATTATTTTCTATGTTTCCTTCTTTACTTTAGCCTAATTAAGTTCAATAGTCAGGTGTGTATGACGTTAACTCGTTGATTTCCCTCAGTAATTTACATTAATATATCTCATGATTGTTTTTAGCCATTGAACCTGCCGTTTAGTGAATCTAAATAAGTAATTTATGCCGTTTCAAACACAAGAGACTTCATTATCAGTCTATGGCGATATGATGCTAATTAAAAAATGTCCGTTTATGTAACTGGTACGGTACACTTCTCTAGACATCTCTGTTAATTAAACACCAAAGTGGCTTTAATTGCTTTAAATGGTTCAAGTTTGACATCTTTTAGCACCTTATTATAACGAAAGTAGGAGTCATTTATCGTCAGCCCAACTAGCCTGCTTAGTTCTAATAATTCCTTAACGCATTTACGATTAAAGTAAACTCATTTTAAAAGTCCTATTTGCATTACGAGGTTTAATGGCTATGCAAATATGCGTGTACACTACATAGTAGTACACAGACAGGAAGATATAACAAGCTCAGAGGGAGTTTTATAGCCTATAAGAAAGGAAATATAGGAAATATGGCAGCCTCTTCAGCGGATCATTACCGAGTCAGTGATTGTGAGGCAGGGGAAAGACTTTATTACATATTCCCTGGATACAACACAAAGCATCTCCATAATCTTCACCTCCGAGTGGCACAATGAACCGACCCATTTTCAATCATTTCTTGTGCGACTCTATGCAAAACAGGCCGTGGAAAGAATGCATTTCAGAGGAGAGCTAAAGCACATTACCACACATGCAGCGGCAGTTCCTCACACCCATTTTCCCCGAGACTGGAGAGGTGAATTGCAGTCGGTCTGAGAAGACACTGTGTGGATGTGAGAGCAGATGTTTCCTAAACTGCTGCACAGAAGTACTGGAGAAGATGTACTGCACTGCATTTTGTTGAGTAACAGTTTTGTTTGCTAAAGGTGTGATGAAACTGTATAAATATTGTTATGTGATAGAATATCCTGAAATAATATTAGGAGTCACCTTCTGATATACTACCATGAAAAATAAAACACGATCATTTTATTTCTATGAAACCTATATTTATAAATCATAAAATGTGTGCTAATATTTTTAATGGTAAAGATTTCATTTATTTATTATTTTTTATATGTATATAATCTCTAAAAACATCTCATACCATTCTAATAAATTTTGAAATCTTTATTTATTTATTTTATTTCATTAATTTTTTTTTTGTTGTTGTTGTTGCTTGTTTTTTGATATTTTAGTATTTTTGATAATTTGCGTATTTTTTATTTGTATTTCTAACTTGAATTTTGTATCCTTTAAAAATATAGAATTTTGAATCTCATCATAGTAAGTTTCTCAAAATTCCCTCAAATTGCCAAGTTAAGGTTGGATTTATTTTGTAATTGTGAGAGTCTCACTGTTTTGTCTTTAGTCCTGTCTCCACCCCTAACCTATCACTGGTTTCACTAACCTACTGTGTTTACCTCTTCTGGGTTTAATTAAACTAACAGTTTATTCCTTGTTGTTACTATTACTCTTTGTGAAGGCTTGCCAATTCTCTTAAATCTCTTCCTGGTGCATGTATGTTATTGTGTTTTGATTATGGATCTTCCTTCTTTGCTGTCATCATCTTACATGAACTAAGACCACCATATCACCTCGCAGCATAAACCTCAGCCTCCAAACATGGCCGCCACAAAATACACATCCCAGAACACACACACACACACACACACATACACAGCCTCTGAAGCTCCAGTTCACCATGTTACTGAACCACATACAAACTCCCAGTTTATTTTGTTTATTGATTGTACTTCTGGTTTTCTGATCTTTGTCCTTGCCCACTCATTCGCACATCACTCAACCATTGCCTTTATTTGACTGTGATTCTGCCTCTCGAATTGAATTGTTTACTTTAATGTGATTAACCTGACTCTGCGAATTCTGCTATTTGGCAGACGCTCTTATCCAAAGCAACTTACATTTCATCTCATTTTATACAACTGAACAACTGAGGGTTAAGGGCCTTGCTCAGGGGCCCAGCAGTGGCAGCTTAGTGGACCTGGGATTCAAACTTACTTATCTCTCTCTCTCTCTTCTCTTAATATTACAATAATATACTATAATACTTAATAATTACTATAATATTATTAGTACTGATATTATATTATTATAACGTAATTATTATAGTAGTATAATAATTGAAATGATTAGTAAAATAATAAAAAAATAATAATATAAAATTATAATTATTGAAGTAGTATAAACATTTTAATTATTAGTAGAAAAAAAAATGTAATAAAATAGTAAAATAATTATATCCAAATAATTTGGCCATGTCCTAAACTGCACATCACTATACCAAATACTGTGTTACATTATTAGTGTCATTAATATTTAGGCTTACAGTTTAGGGTGCATTATGCCATTTGGGACAAGTTCTCAGAGGAATTGACTCTAGTAGATTTGAGAAATGCGTAAAAACACTCCAAAAATATTCATTCACAGCAAGCTTGTAGCAGTGTTTCCGAAAGATTACACCTAGCATCATTAAGTAAGGTGCTGCCTGTATGTTTTCCACTGTCACATAGTATTGACCTCCTTCTTCACTGAAACACTTTGTAAGCAAAGAGCTTGATAATGTGAGGATCGAAATGTTGATTTTTATGGATATCATGTGTGATGTATCCGCATATATTTTCTGACATACTAGATGAGATGAGATTTTTCCCATTGGGTTTCTTTGTTAGTTGAAAGTGTAGTTTGTTATAAGTGCAGAAATGAGCTGGATGCAGAAATGGGCTTGGAAATTATGGTAGAATTTAGACAAAGTATTTGTTGTTGAAAGTAAGGCAGCCATTTGCACTCATTTTCACAACAATTCTTGGACTTGCTGGGGTGCTGGGATGAAATGCCTTGAAGCTAACTCGTAGTGTCTGAGTGGTTGCGGGGAAAATATGGAGCAGTGATAACGCTGCTGAGAAACAATGTAGGTGGTTTGCCAGATTCCTTCAAGGAATGTAGTCCCACTGAGTCATGAAATCAATTTGGATGGCTATCTGCTGCAGATATGAGTTCAGTATCCATGTAGATACAAGCAGTGAACTGTGTTCAGTGGAAATACTGCTACTGTGTGAAACATCTACCTCCATAAAGTTGTTTTTGATACGTCTTCATTTTAATAGTACACTTGCATATGCAGCAATGTTTTGAATTATGCCTCTACCTTAGACCTTTTCACAATCACAATTTCTTTAATTATTGTTGTTGTTCTTCTTCTTCTTTCAGCTGCTCCCTGTTCGAGGTCACCACAGCGGATCACTGGGTCTGCATGAACAGGTTTTATGCTGGATGCCCTTTCTGATGCAACCCTCTCATTTTATCCAGGCTTGGGACCGGTACTGAGAGTTAACTCTTCCTGTCCTGGAATCGAACCCAGGCCAATGCAATGAGAGCACAGGATCCTGGCGCTGGACCTTATCTTATTGACTATTGAAATAGTTTAATGTGCGTACACATAGGAAATCCACCATACTAATCCCCATATTCAATCAAATGAGTTTGTTTGTATTTGTATCTCTCTTGAAGACAACAAAAAATGACATTGTGACACCTGATCAGATATTACAATGCTATAACTCTCTCTTTTCTCTCTCTCTCTCTCTCTCTCTCTCTCTCTCTCTCTTTATAATATTATAATAATCTATCTATCTATCTATCTATCTATCTATCTATCTATCTATCTATCTATCTATCTATCTCTTTAATGCTATTAGAAGCCATGTAAAGTCAGTCTACAAGCTGAATTTCTGTCAACATGAGAGTTTAGAAACTGCTTCAGACACAGAAAAATGTCAGTAGATTCAATTGAGCAACTTCGATATTTTAAACATGAACTATCCTGGCTGCTACAGTACATCATTTATTCTTAATAAAAAGACTTCTGGCAGAGCTTGCACATAAAATAATCATAATTGGACAAAAAAAAAAAAACACTGGTATATTTTTCTAGACATTTTTCCAAAATTTATGGAAGGAGTCCCCAGTGTCAGCACTTTGTAACAGTCAGTAAGTTTTCCACTTTAGATCAGAGAAAGGTTTTTTTTTTAGTTTGGAGTTTCTCAGTTACATGACCAGCTTCATTTGTTGTCTGAGAGAGAAAAATAGAGACTAGTAAGGAAAAGTTTGCTTGTAGCTGCTATAATGTAAGTGACAACAAGTGCTATCTTCTTTTCATGGACAATTCACAGAATAATATATAATAAATAATTAGAAACTCATAAAAAGTATGTTCTTTAATTAAGAAAAAGAAAATTAATGTCAAATTGCTAAGGTAAAAAATAAATAAAATGTTTGTGTTAAAGATTATTACTAACCAACTATTGGTTAGTAAAAGTAACTTTCCTTTATTACACAGTCTTTGTGTTGAATTATTGCCTTTACTAACCGACTCCCCAAGGGTTTCATTCTTTTTCTTTTTAAAAAAAAAAAAAAAAAAATTGATTTATTTTTTTGATTTAATTTATTTTTATTTTATTTTATGTAAAATGATGATGGTTTAAAATATGGTTTAAATACCTTCTGCTGCATTTTAATACACAACGATTCCTGGCACAGGTGGCAATAATAACCAGGGGCGTGGTCTGGGCGGAGCTAAAAAATCATAAATAAGATCCTATGACACTCCCTCATTTGTTTTCCCTCTAATTATCCTACACCACTGCGAACACTATGCCTTACGGTGCTCTTGTTATTACATAAAAAATGTAAATGCCATGAATCTATCTGAATTTGTATTCTTAGACCTGGCTAATTCTTTTCCCAACCTGCGTCAGCTTCAGGGAATATATTTTAGAATAATCAATTTAATGTCATTTGCATGGAAAGAGGTTCGACGTGGTGTGTTTTTGTGTGTGGTAGAGGAGATACCCGGAATGTTTTCAGTCTTACATCATGTTCATTGATTAAAAAGCCCTGAAGCACTTAAAGCAAGAATAAATGAGCTGAAACTGTTTGTATTAACTGTTGTAGTATGAAATTGAGAGTTCTCCTTCATACGCTACTGGCTCTTCGCCCGCACAAATTTCCTCCCTGATATTCAGCTCAGAAGCAAATATATATTTTTTGTAGTATATAGTATACATTAAGTAGTGTAATTTATGACAGAATTATGATAATACTTTATTACATTATTTACTTACATTAGAAGTAACTATTATTAGAAATAATGTAAAAGAATTTGATCTACTGGATCAAGTGCTATTTTATGAGCTGTTAATAACAAAGGCCCTTAACTGATTAAATTTTATATATATATATATATATATATATATATATATATATATATATATATATATATATATATATATATATATATATATACACTATATTGCCAAAAGTATTCGCTCACCCATCCAAATAATCAGAATCAGGTGTTCCAATCACTTCCATGGCCACAGGTGTATAAAATCAAGCACCTAGGCATGCAGACTGTTTTTACAAACATTTGTGAAAGAATGGGTCGCTCTCAGGAGCTCAGTGAATTCCAGCGTGGAACTGTGATAGGATGCCACCTGTGCAACAAATCCAGTCGTGAAATTTCCTCGCTCCTAAATATTCCACAGTCAACTGTCAGCTGTATTATAAGAACGTGGAAGTGTTTGGGAACGACAGCAACTCAGCCACGAAGTGGTAGGCCACGTAAACTGACGGAGAGGGGTCAGCGGATGCTGAGGCGCATAGTGCGAAGAGGTCACCAACTTTCTGCAGAGTCAATCGCTACAGACCTCCAAACTTCATGTGGCCTTCAGATTAGCTCAAGAACAGTGCGCAGAGAGCTTCATGGAATGGGTTTCCATGGCCGAGCAGCTGCATCCAAGCCATACATCACCAAGTGCAATGCAAAGCGTCGGATGCAGTGGTATAAAGCACGCCGCCACTGGACTCTAGAGCAGTGGAGACGCGTTCTCTGGAGTGACGAATCGTGCTTCTCCATCTGGTAATCTGATGGACGAGTCTGGGTTTGGCGGTTGCCAGGAGAACGGTACTTGTCTGACTGCATTGTGCCAAGTGTAAAGTTTGGTGGAGGGGGGATTATGGTGTGGGGTTGTTTTTTCAGGAGCTGGGCTTGGCCCCTTAGTTCCAGTGAAAGGAACTCTGAATGCTTCAGCATAATAAGACATTTTGGACAATTCCATGCTCCCAACTTTGTGGGAACAGTTTGGAGCCGGCCCCTTCCTCTTCCAACATGACTGTGCACCAGTGCACAAAGCAAGGTCCATAAAGACATGGATGACAGAGTCTGGTGTGGATGAACTTGACTGGCCTGCACAGAGTCCTGACCTCAACCCGATAGAACACCTGTGGGATGAGACTGAGACTGAGAGCCAGGCCTTCTCGTCCAACATCAGTGTGTGACCTCACAAATGCGCTTCTGGAAGAATGGTCAAAAATTCCCATAAACACACTCCTAAACCTTGTGGACAGCCTTCCCAGAAGAGTTGAAGCTGTTATAGCTGCAAAGGGTGGACCGACGTCGTATTGAACCCTATGGATTAGGAATGGGATGTCACTTAAGTTCATATGCGAGTCAAGGCAGGTGAGCGAATACTTTTGGCAATATAGTGTGTATATATATACATATATATATATATATATATATTAAAATGACAGTAATTATTGTGGCAATATCTATTCAAATATATTTGCAATATGCTTCTAAGTCTTCTTCTTATGTTTTTTTTTTTTTCAATGCTTGTCATCTTCTCATTCATATATCATCATTATTTTCTTTTCTTTTCTTTTTTTTGTCATGCATAATTATATTTGACGGGGAAAAATAAAATGTCTGCTTCTTCAGTCTACATTTTTAGTCCTAAATTAATTCAGACTTATAGGCAAGTGCATGTTTTTAAAAGTGATGGTATAGACATTAATCAAACATCTGTCTTGGATGCTTCTACTCAAGAAAAATCTGGCATTTGTGGTTTTCACCACACCAAAAGGTGACATTGTGATGCTTGATCAGATATTACAATGCTATCTCTCTCTCTCTCTCTCTCTCTCTCTCTCTCTCTCTCTCTCTCTCTCTCTCTTCTGCCAATGAGACATATTTCCTCCATAACCTCCTCCATGCCCAAATTTCCAAGCTCTTTTATATTCTTAGGTTTGTTGATTTTGGACTTTCCGCTTCGAATTTGACCACCGGTTTTCAACAGGGTCCAATTTCAGAGACTGAAGCGGTCATAAAACCATCAAAACATTGATTTTTGTATCCCACGGCCATTTCAGTATTGATCTGGATGCATGGTCAGGGTCAAGATCTGTCAACTGTTAAATACCGCCTGTCGGAGATAACCAGATTTGGGTTAATATATCTTTACAACTACTTCTGAACCAGTAAGTGCATTAAGCATGGTGATGGCTCTCTTCTTGGCAAACTGTAGCAGACTTTTCAAATGGTGCAGTGCTCAATTGCTTGTGTAGGTTTTAGTACATTGTGCTACTGAATTCTTAAATCTGATTGGTCAGAAAACGTTGATTTATATTCTATTACAGCAGTTCTGATTGCAAATTACAGGTTTAGAGTAATGCTTTCATTCTAAGACCTTACCATTTATTTATTACCAGCTGATTGCATTCAGTGTAATCTAAGATAATCTAATAATGAACGATTAAAAAGACTGTTCATTTAACAAAAAGAAAAATTAGAAACTATTTCTAATCATTGATATAGTTAAGGTTTCTAAAAATATTAATATTTATTCATAATCCTTTGTTGTTCTTCTGGATCACAAACTCACAATGGCCTGCATATTTGATCTGCCACTTTTTTTCCTTTTCTTTTTTGTTATGCCCTTTCTGATGCAACCCTCCCTTTTTATCTGGGCTTGACACGGGCACCGTGAGTTCACTGGCTTGTGCAATCCCGAGTGGCTGAGTTGGTTCTCTGCCCAGGAATCAAACCCAAGCCGTAGTGGTGAGAGCATAGCCACCAGACCGCTAGGGGACTATTCATAATCCTTTGTAACAGTCATTTTTCCACCCTGGGAAAAATAGCCTGCATTTTTAATCAATTAATTTGAAGATGGAGTAAAAAAGACAGGCTGGTGATGGAATAACCCGTTAAGCTGCAGAGACTAACTTATATCAAAGACATTGCACAGCATTAAATGTCACTATAAATGAATATATATTTTTAATAGAAAATAATCTTTGGGAATTTATTGTGGTAGTAGAGAAATAGATTAGGATGTGCTGTTATTTGAAAATAATGGATTTTTGTTTTTGCAGTAATTGCCTATCACTGATTAATTACTATTGGAAATCTTTTATTAATGTTTTAGTAAAGTTGTGTTAATGTTTTTGTTTTGGAAGATTTGGAAGTTTCTCTTATACCAATTTGCTTTGTAGTAACATGTCTAATGAAAATGATCAGCTTTAAAGGTTTAAGCTTGGTCACAACTCATCTGATTTACATTTAAACACGGCTAAAATACTCCATAAAAGGTGAAGCTCAGAGAAATTTGATGATGACCAAAAGGCCACTAAATGCTGAAAGAATGCCTCTAAGTATGGTGTTTGCTAAACCTTCCATTAATGCAGCAGTTATCATAGTGTAATGGTGTCCATAGGCTCATGCTAACTGTTTAAAAGACTTATGTTTATGTGACTTAATTGTGGATAACCAGAAAAGACAAAATGAGTTTCACAAAATGTGCAATTGAAATAATTAAGATCGTTAATTGACATCATGGGCTGTATTAGTGCATTTTAGTGAATGTTCTTCTGTACAAAATGGATGTTCATGAATGCCACTTTTCTTGTATAAATCCCCCTGTGAAGGATTTTACTAATAAAGTCCTTCATATTCAGTTCCATACCAAGACCCACTGTGCGTAACAGAGCATGAATCAGTGTCACATGGCACACTTAGCAAGTTCCTCCTATGGGCTGTAGCAGTTTATAAGCTCCCACCTGATTATAACACCCACTGCCACCCAAACACATTAATAATAAGTCGCACGTCAGACTGAATCACTGAAACCACTTCCTTATACACAGCAGTAATTAACTAAAGCTGTGATTATGTGAGCACCACTACACTGACCTGTCTCTAAGGTTGAGGCCTTAATAAAAAGACATTAAATAAATTGTCCTGTCCCTATTGTAGGTTGAGCCTGCCAAAGAGAAGCCCACTATCTGAAAGTAATGAGTCTCTTCCCGGTCTTGCAGGATCCCACTGCTTGAATTTATTCTTAACTTAATAATTAATTATTTGTTTCACTGTATTTTTTAGTGTGAATTAAATATTTTGCCCAGAAATGTAACAGTGCCTCAGGCTTCCAGTTTCTAAAATCCAGCATCAAAGAGATCAGATTTTGAAATAAATCCTTCACTGAAGAATGCAATATCAGCCTACACATGCATTTGTGAATGACGCTTACACGTTTGATATGTGAATAAAATGAATCCCTGGTCTTCAGCTTTCTGTTAGCTTGTCAAACATTTGCCTCAATCTTAGTTTAAACTCAGATAACCTTGCACTTGCATGACAGCGATTCACATCCCTGAATGTGTGGATGTGACTGGATGCCAGCTCAGACTGGCACTGCTGCCTGTGTGGACTCAAGTGTGAAGGACTGGTGTTTAAATTAGAGCTTATGAACAGAGAAAAAATATATATATATATATATATATATATATATATATATATATATACATTTGCACATTATACAAGGATGACTTTTTAATCATTTCTTTTTCCTCCCTGTCAAATCTCTCTTTGTCCTTTTCAACAAGCTTGCATGCCGTTAAAATTCTCCCATTTTTAAAGGTACATATAGGCTGTGTGTGTTTGTTTGTGTTTGTGTGTGTGTGTGTTTGTGTGTGACTGGGGCCTGGTTAATGCAGCACTAGAGACTTTTAAAATATTTACACTTAGGATATTCCATATAAATAATTAAGAGGTGGTGATCTAAAACACAGTGTGCGTCATATGTAAAAGATCTAAAATGCTGACTCTAAATTTAGCTTCACTTCAAGTGCAGAGCATTTGGAGGATTTGTTTTTCTGTTCCCCTTTCAGCCCTGCAACGTCTTAGAAGTCAGTCGAGAAAATTCGGAGGAGGGACCTTTTGACAGTAAAAACAAGATTCAGAATGTTCCGGACCACCACACATTAGGAGAAATAACACAGGAGAATTTGCATCAGGCCCAAGAACAACAGTTGACATATGGTAATTGGCAACAGGAAATATAGTATTTGTTTTACTACCCATGTCAAGCCCTAAATTACTTGCAAAGTGGCATGGACCCTTTGAGTTCACACAGAGAAGCTGAGACATCAGCAAAGAGGTCAGGGGGAAGGATGGAGGTAAGCCCTCAGCCTCCTGAAACAATGAATAGATGCATTTCTGGCTCTGGCAAACATGGTTTCTTAAAGAGTGGAGCTGGCTCTGGAGGCCCAATCCACTCTGGTCTGCTATAGAGACCACCTCCCAGAGAGCACAGGTTGTGAAACCTCTACCTGGTCACACAAATCTTGAAGAACTCCACATTGAGACTGGTTGTGCACACATTGGCTGTACACAGCCACCCATCCTGGTTTCCTATACATACAAAAAAGTGGTTTGGGATTAACCCAGTGCTTGACAACTGAAGGATTCCCAGAGTTACTGGAGCAGCCCAGGTTGGTCCATTTTTGTGTGCACTTTAGTGTCTAAATTTGATGCATTCCTGATGCCTCACATTGATAATCTGCTTAATCTAGCTAAAAGGTTTTGGCAGATTCCTTTGACTCCAATATCTCAAGGATAAAATGCCTTTTCCATCCTGTTTGGGTTACACTAATTTGTCACCTTTCTGTGTCACCCCAGCAGCATTTCAACATCTCATGGACAGAATCCTCCACCTACACAATGCATATACTACTGCTTCCTGACAATTACAATATCTGAGGGCTCATATGTCCTGAGGTCCTTGAGATGAGTGGAAAGAAGTATTTGGTTGGGTGGAAATATGGTATCTGAGTTTCCATTTGGGATCTGGCTAGGTACATTTCCAAAGACAGTATAACAATTATAACAATTGTGGCATGCCTGAATCCTGAGACCAAAAAGAGGGTGAGGCAGTTCCAGGGACTGGCTGACTGTTATTTAAATTAATTTAAATTTTTTGGACATCACCAGCCTGCTGACTGGCATCAATAACATGGTCTCTAATAAGGTCTCCTGACCTTTCTCTAACTATTGTTCAGTGAACTGACACATCAGAAAGAAGGCTAGGGGCGATTTTGTTGCAGGTGTTGGATGGGGAGGAGAGCCTTGTTCTGTACATTAGCAAGAAGCTCTCGATAAGGGAGACCGAGAACAGCACAATCAAAAAGGATTGACTGCCAGTCAAGTAAGTGGTCCTGACCCACCAAAACTACTGTAATAAACTTCCAGATGCAGTGGAGCTAAGATCCATATGCAGGTTTAATGCTCAGCAAACAAATCCAAATCGTAATGCAGAAAACAAAACCGAAAGATTGTATGATTATATCGGATTATATATCGGAATGCCAGAAAAGCAATAGCACTAGCAAACAAAACCGAATCATAAATAGATTCATAGATCAAAAATACAATGAATAACAAGGCTTGGTAAGTCACAGAGGAATAATACTTGCATATCGAGCATCACATGCACAACATTTTTATGTCCCTGAAAGTCTGAAGTCTGAAGTCTGAACCCAAAAGTCACTATGACCCCAGAAGTCCTAGAACTCAGATGAGGGTTCCCTTGGTCTGTCTGTTGGAGGTGTTGCATTTTGGGATGTTACAACTACCCACTGGGGCACCTTTTACTACAATCTAATGGTTCTACTACATAAAGGAAGCCAACATGCAGATCACTTGTTGGTATCTGGCACATCAACCATTCAAATTCAAGGAGGTCCAAAGACCATGGGCACAGATGGTGGTGGATGATTACTTATCCTGCCATGTGGGGAATCAGCTGAAGGCTGAACAGCTCCCTAGCCTGACTCAAACAGCTGGTGTTATATGGTGGCAGAGGCACGTTTGGAATCAGCTGTGGACAGAAAGGATGGTCAAACCAGCAGGTAATGTGATGATTCTCATATTAATGCAAGTCTTCTTTTTTTGTCTCTGTGTGCTTTCAAGGATTTCTGTAACCAGCAAAAGAGAGAGAGAGAGGTACCACTTGATTGTCTTGATGGAGCTTGCAAGACATGCTCGCACCCACACACATGCCAACGAGCATGAACCTTGAACCTGGCAAAATGAAAGCAGTCCAGGACAGAACTGTTCACTGTGTCATGTTGTTTTGTTTAGTTTTAAAAAATAAATAAATAAAAAATTCCACCTGCCTCCAGAGTCTTCCTCCACACTTTCTCCACACATCATATTTTTAATTCTAAAACTGACTACTAATATCAAATCTAAGATACTGTGAGATCTAACAAATCCTCAAAACTAGCAGTTGAAGATCTTCAACTACCCAGTCTGGGTGATCCTCTACCCACTGTAGCCTCAAATTCTTGTTCTTGGCTGACGGAAGTGGAACCTGATGTGGTCTTCTACTGTTGTAGTCCGTGTTATAAGGTCTGAGATGTTTTCCTGCTCACCACAGTTGTACATTGTACTTATTTTCACACCATTCTCTGTAAACCAAGGACGTCCAGTCTTGTCCATAAAAGTCTGATGTGGGTGCAAGTTTTTCTTTTCAACCAAGCACATCTTAAACTCTTAAAGATCTGAGTTATTGATTGGAAGATTAGATTAGATTAGATTAGATTAGATTCAACTTTATTGTCACTGCACATGTGGGTAACAGGCAATACAGGAAATACAGTTAGCATCTAACCAGAAGTGCATTTTCGCAGTGCAAATAATTAGCATATATAATAAGTATATAACAATAAATAATTTGCATATATAAACAATATACCAAAATATATAAATAATTTGCATATATAACAGTATATAAACAGTATACAGTGGGAGGTAAATGCAATGAGTAAATGCAATGAGTGCAAATGAGCAAATGATTATAGGTGGTGCAACAAAGAAGGTATTGTATACCATGATAATAATTAAATATGTAAACAGTATACAGAGAAGGAGTTATGTACAATGAGTGCAATGATTTAGATGTATGCAATGAGGAAGATATTGTATACCATGATAAATATTTGCATATGTAAACTGTACACAGAAAGGGTTATATACAGAAAAAGGTTATATACACTGATAATAATGTGTTCAGTCAATGTGTGTGTGATCGGGTGGAGGCAGACTTCAGCAAAGAAACAGCTGTGAGGAAAAAGCTGTTCCTAAACCTGCTTGTCTTGGTCCGGAGGCTCCTGTAGCACCTCCCAGAAGGCAGGAGGGCAAAGAGTCTATTGGCAGGGTGAGAGAAGTCCTTTATGATTTTGCGTGCTCTGCTGAGACAACGCTTCCTGTAAATGTCCTCGATCTTAGGAAGTGGAACTCCTACGATGCGTTGGGCAGTTTTCACCACCCTCTGCAGCGCTTTCCGGGCTGACACAGTGCAGTTCCCATACCAGACAGTGATACAGCTGGTCAGGATGCTCTCAATGGTGCAACGGTAGAAGTTCACCAGGATGTCTAAAGAGAGATGGTTCTTCCTCAGAGCCCTCAGGAAGAAGATCAGGGTTTAAGCACCCCAGCACTTCCAAGCTGCCACCGCTAGGCCCTTAAGCAAGGCCTCCGACCCCACCCCTGCTTTAGGGGTGCTGCATCATGGTTGACCCTCCACCCTGACCCCTCCAAGGATGGGGTATGCAAAGAAAGAATTTCATTGTGCTGTCATGTATTTGTTACAAATAAAGGCTATTTAACTTCAACAGATAGAATCAGGTGTATTTGAATGAAAACCTCAACCCACACCAGCCCTTTGGGGATAAGATTGTACCACTTTGGTTTAAACTCTAAACAGTGTTATCTGTGAAAATCTCAGGAGATCAGCAGTTTCTGAAATATTCAAATCAGCCATCCTGACATTCTCGGTCACCAGAAGAACATTTTCTTCTGTTTTATCTTTCATATAATTGAATGAGAGATTTCCATCCCAGTTTCTAACCCAATCTTTCTACTGATATCTTTCCTACAGATCTGAATATACTACACTCGAATCATTGTTTCTTTTCAAACATCAAAATCATTGAAGGAATTATTTTCAGGATCACTCCGATTTTTTAGTGGCACTTTATACAACAATATGGTTTCTTGATTAATACTTAAGTACTTATTAACTTAACAGTAAAGAATCAAATATTAATGACCACCATAGTACTGATTATTATTAACATATATTAATAAATTACTATGTACAGCTCCTTAATTAATGATAAACTTACTAAATTTGTTAAAAAAAAAAAAACAAAAAAAAAACAATTCATTAATCACATCTGAACATAATAAGCAATAATGCTAATGAAAGGAAAATATTAGTAACTACTTGGGCTAACAAAATATATTAGGTTACTGTTGCTGATTAAACTAAAACAACATTATGAATGCTAATAATTGTGATCAGTGAATTAATTTAAAGTAGAAAGGCATTCATTTAGCACTTTACTTGTAGAGTCACACATAATACTAGGCAACAGTAATGTATCAGTAATTAATGTTCATGTTTTTTAAGCACAGTACAGGACATGGAAATATAAAGATAACACAATCGTTCAGTTTTATATGACCAAATCATTACACTTTTGTCATACAGAAAGCTGAGAGTTTAGAAAACACAGTGTTTAAACCTTAGTTATAATGGTAGGAGGTGAACTAAAGAACTGAAGTGTTAGTTTTAAGCTGTGGTATTCTGGGGGGGAAAAAACAAATCATGATCAATTTTCATACTGTAGCCCGATAATAATTGCAAATTCTGCAAACAAATTAGATTTCTCTTAAAGGTTGCACGAGGTGGAACAAGAAAAATTTGCTCCAGCAGGGAAAATAGAAATGAAATCAATTACTGCCATAGCTGGAAGCTCATTCTAAGGTGGACAAAGTCAAGCTACTACTAAAGTTTCTTTATTGAAATAGTTTTGTTTTGTTGTTCTGCAATATAATCCCCGTGGGTAGTTTTCTTTGGGCATGTGTCGCATTAATAACACTTATATTGTGTCTTCAATTTAGAAAATGAGGCTTTATTTCAGGACTTAGCCACATTACCATGAATATTCAATGCAAAACATAATGTAAAGTCCAGACTACCAAAGAATGGTGTCTGTGAAAGGAAAAATATCTGAGATGAGTTTGAATAATATCTCACATACAGTGATGAAATGATGGAAGCAAAAAGAAATGATTACATTTTATTTTGCTAATTAATACATGCCTGTTAACAGAATGAAATGTCAATTTGAATAATTAGGGAAAACTGGCTTAATGAGAGTGTAATAGACCAGTGACTTGCTAAAACATTCTCCTTTTTTTAGCGATGTTGTAAAAATTTACACATTGATCCCTGCATCATACAACATGTCTCTAATATGGTGTGGAAAATGTCAGTCGCTATCACAAGCTGCTGTGGCATTTAACGCCCACTGTTATAAGATTGTGGTATTATCATTACTAGTAATTATTGTGATAACTGTCATTATCATTGATCCCATTATGGCTTCTGACAGGTAATGTCAATTATTGCTAAGTGGATTCTGAGTTTGCGGATTTTATGATGTGAATTTAACCAGTTTTTAGCAGGCAGAAAGAAAGAAAGAACGAAAGAAAGAAAGATCCGGTGCATGTTTTGTATGTCATACAAATATCAGAATTCCCAACAACTAGGATCAACGTTTTTATCCATTTTTGATATATTTAATGTTGGGGAAAGTCCAACAAAACAAGTGCATGTTCTCAAATATTTTTAAAAAATCATTTTTTGATGTAGTTAATAAAACAACAACCACAAAAAAAATCAAATTATTATGTTACAAACATTAAATCCCCAATCCCCATGTCAGAAAATTTTAGCTCTTACTGGTACAAAGTGCTGACACTCCCATGGAGACGTCTTTAAAAAATGATAAAGATTCATATACCATGCAAGCTCTGGCTGTCTTGTTACACAGTGTTCATGAACAGAGTCACTCTGAAGAGCAAAAACTCTCGTTATCAGATTCACCTACACCTCATTTACCAATCATTGATCTCCAACCTTTTCATCTTAAATACATTGTTTTACTTTTACTTGTTTGTTCATTTCTACCTTTTTATTTCAATTATTGAATGTTCATGTAATATTTTTGTTCTTTTTCCCCTTTTTTTTTAGCTAGTTTGATTTTTTAAACACTCACTGCATTTAGTTTTTTCCCCTGAAATTGTAGGTAGTTTGCCATGACCTTGCCTTGAATTCTATAAACAACCAATAAATAGCAAAACCTATATAAATTATTGATTGATTAATTGTGGTATTAAAAGCTTTTTTTTGTGCAGTAGTAGTACTATACATTAGGATATGTTCACCATCAATGTCCCCACTACTATTGTGACTCTACTTATATTCAACACAATGCCAGCCTTGTGTGAAATCCCTGGTGTGTGATGATGAGGTCAGTCAGCAGATCATCTAATAGCCACCCGGCGGACTTGCTTGACCTGACAATGTGTCATATACTATTGAGAATCACACCTCTGCCTGTCACACATTCTCATTGCCTCCATATTAATCAAATGACTGACAGTGAGGGGAATCTTCAAGCTAGCGACTAATAAAATGTCACCGTGACTTGAATGGAGGCGAAAATCTGGAGAGAGATGAGATCTGAAGGGAAGTGAAAGGATTAATTCATCTTAAAGTAATTGACTTGTTTGGAGATCAGCTAATGGATGATGTGTGTTATATAACCGGCTTCAGTCTGTTGTCCTACATCGTATTTGTTCCACTGGATCTCCATCTTAATTTAACGTCAATCTTAAATTCTTCATCTAATTTGGCATCTGTTATTACATTTCCTGCCAAAAGCACAGTGACTTATTGCACTTTCACACTTAGTCATCGTGTTTTTGCTCAGTCCAAATCTAGTGAGTGAAAATGATTCTTATGGTTCATTTGCAGTTGGGTTTAGGTTGGTTTCATACGTCAAATAAACTAAGCAAAAAGGAAATTGCTCATTGTAGCAGCTTGCATAGAAAAAAGCTTCAACCCAAGAAAACAGAGTATGCTTGGTTCATTACCTGCAGCCAGGTCGATTCAGAGTCAAATTAAACTGTCCTTGGACTTAGATTGATACCACCTCACATCACTTAGATGTTCTTGGACTAGTTCTTTTGGTCTGGCTTATGGTTGCTCTTTACCCCTGCCTTAAAACTGACCTTAATAGAAAACCCATTCAAATGAACTGTATAGGAATATATCTGGAAGGATGCTTAGATCTCAGTTCACAGCTTATTCATTAAGATAAAATGGCTTTATTGAAAATCAGAAATTATCCTGGGATTATCATTCAATTATAAAGCTTATTATGGAATATACAGTATCTGCAGTGAAACTAACAAGAAGAAACTGTAGATAAAAGAGTGAGGAAAGTAAGTGTGGACACACTGCTGGTACCTGAGAGTTTAATGACTGGGGTTAATGTACCCTTAGAAGTTACCCTATAGTTTGCAGGAAAAATGGTTATCTACTCTGATCCAGACACTATCAACAGTACCATGTAGCAGCCCGCACTGGCCACAATGGAAATCAAAAGAAGATGATAGATATGATAAGCCCTGATAGAAATGATTTCTTTCTTTCTTTCTATGAAAGAGCAAATTTCCTGGAAGAATATTGTACTCGTCTTTAATGTTCCACATCTACCAAACAAAGACTACCAAAAACTACATATTGAGCTATAATTTGATTTTCAAAGTCAAAGACATCTCTTCAATTCCAATCTAGAAAAAAATTTAAGAAGAAAGGGACTCAAACACACAAAACATGAACAGGGAGATAATAGCACAGTGGCTTCAGAGATATAACAGATACAAATCTTTAGTGATATCACAAACTTTAAAGATCTGTGTAACAAAATATTTAAATATATAGATCAAGGATCTCTTGCAGATGAATTGCATTTACATTCGTATCATTCAGCAGATGGCTTCCCTGTTAAAGAGGAAAAAGACAAGAAGTTAGTACATTAACAGGAAGGGTATGTTAAAGTTGAGGGTCGAGTGGGCAGTTGACAGCTTAGTGAAGAGATCTTTGTTTGAAGATAAATAGGAAGCTGGATGTTTGGACAGCCAGGGGAAATATATTTCAACCATCTTAGTGTCAAGAGTTTTGATTCAGGTTTCTTGTGGAATAATGGGTCAAGCCATGTAGTGCTTGTGCCTTTCCTGGAAAGTGATGCAGAGCAGGATTTGATAAGTGTCCTAAGATAGATGGCAGGGGCTTGTCCATTTGTTCATCTAATGTAGAAATGGAGCAGTGTGGAAGAACTTGGGGAGACTGAAAACAAACAACAGATGTATTCCCCATTCATATCTTCAATCAGGCTACTCAAGTGCATGTTGGGTCACTTGTCATCTTATGTCATCTCGAGACTTGGCATTCCTGGCATTCCCTACCAAGAGTGAACTGCAGTAGTCCATTCTTGAGAAGCACCTGAGTGGCCTTCATGGAGAGAAATCCTTCTAATGTGATAAAGGAAAACCCTACATGTCAAGTCATGTTAGCAATATGAGAAGAGAAGGATATTTGGTGCTCCAGAACTATACCAAGGTTGTATGCAAGGACAGATGGTGCAATCCAACAATTCTCCAGGGAGATTGCACAGCCTTGATGTAGGGAAGCATCCTCAAGGTTCTACAGCAGATTGCACTTACTGTTCATGGCAACATGTCTGGCAGACATTCTGAGATAAGGTGAAACATAAAGCTTTGAGGGAGGAAAGGAGATGAGTTAAGCGTCATCAGCATAGAAGGAATATGAAAGACTATATGAGGAAATGACCTCACTCAGACATCAGGTATTGAAGAAAAATGAAAGACCAAAGATTGACCCTTGTTAGACACCAGTAGAGACTGTGCTTGGAGTGGATGTGGATCCCTGCCATGTCAGTTAATAAGACCATTTTTATAGATATGCTAGGCAAGCAACTCCAAAGCTCATGGGGACGTACAGCAGAGAATTGCAGCTGAGTGTTGGGAGATTAAGAATGATCAAGCAGCAATGGTAGTTTGGCTTGAGGCTTGATGAAGTAGATAGTATTAGAAGCATACTGGAGGTTGTTGTTGCATAGTCAGCAGTTAAGAATAAATGTAAAGTAGGATAGGGAGAGTTAAGGAGGGAAGAAATGCTATGCAGATGCCTTCAGCTTTCTCTTGTAAATGAATGTCTAATCAGATTAAAGAAGATTTTCAAAAGAAGATCGTCAGTGCCATACGTTTGCTATGTACAATGTGCAACATACAAGGATTAGGGTTAGACGAATTTCCTGGTCAAGAAGATGAAGGGCAGAGGAGGAAGCAGCAATATGAAAGAAAAGTGGGGGCAGTTTTTGGTGGCTGATTGAAGTGATAGAGAAGAAAAGGAGTCAGGATGTGCTAAGGTTGTTTGGATCCTGAAGCTAGAAAAGCAGGACAGATGGAGTGGAGGATGCAGTGAG
The DNA here is from genome assembly GCF_019097595.1 of Hemibagrus wyckioides. NCBI lineage: Eukaryota > Metazoa > Chordata > Actinopteri > Siluriformes > Bagridae > Hemibagrus > Hemibagrus wyckioides. The sequence continues at coordinate 4,724,923 of NC_080722.1, read as the reverse complement.
TTGAGGAGGGGTATGAGGAGTTGTTGACAGGAAGTGCAGTGAGGATGCGAGTGGAGCTTTATGAAGTTACCTAGGGAGAAAGGTGGGCGATAAATAACTAAATATGAAGATAAATGGAAAATGTAACTAGATGTATCTAACAATAGTAGCAATATAGCATTGAAATAAGAAAAGCAGAAGAAGAGACAGTTGAAAGCTCTTTTTTTCCACAAGCCTTTGCCGTTCCACTTCCTGTTTCTTGTGGACTGTTAGAGAAAATAGAAGAAAAGCTGATGACACCTACTTATCTGCGGTGATCCAGGTCTCAGTCATTGCCCAAAATTGGAGAAAGTAAAGTAAAGCTAAAGCTGAAATGAACTAATTTTCTGGATGGCAGACTGGCACTTTCAGAAGCCACCTACCACTACTTGTTGGCACCGAGACAACAGTGGGGGGTAGATGAAGTTGCTGGTAGTACAGCCTCTGCATTGTGGAGAATGGCTCTGGGTCTGTGAGTTGTGAAGACCCAATTTGGAGTAGTATGTTTAGAACAATAACTGAAGGTTAAGGATAATAACAATTCACAATGCTCAATGTATGTCATTTCAAATGCCCAGAAATGGCATATATCAAGTTTTTATAGGTTAACATGGTTAGCCTGAGTTCAGGACAATGCAGTCTTAGTCCTTAGCTTATTTTCTACATTATGTAGCTCTGTGTTGTATTCCATTTACATTTCTGGCATTTGGCAGACACCCTTATCCTGATTGACTTACAATTTATTTTGTTTTTTACACATCTGAGCATTTGAAGGTTAAGGGCCTTGCAGCAATATTTACAGCTTTTGGTGAACCTGGGATCCAAACTCACAACCTTCTGATCAGTAGTCCATCACCTTCTTCACTAAGCACCACAACCCCGTCTTATGTAGCCCTGTATAATTTCGTATTGTAGCACCTGGAGAAACCTTGTTCCATTTCACTATGCACTGCATCAGCTATACATGGTTGAAATGACAGTAAAAGCTTCTTTACTTGACAGAAGATGTACAGCTTTTCACAATAAATACTATTGAAAATGTAATCATAGTTCTAAATGAACATACTTAATGCTATGTAACCTTACTAAACCTATGTAAACCTTTCATTGGTACATTTAAATAATAATAATAATAATAATAATAATAATAATAATAATAATAATGGATGGTTTATAGGCTACACTGTGTAAAAAAACTATTTCAAAAAAGGATAGGATGTGATCAGCCATTATGGTTAGTGTGTTAACAATTACTAATAATTTAATGATTTTAATAATAATAAATAAAAACTAATTTTAATATCCAAAGTACACACCAGTGTTGTATAGAAAATATCATGAAAAATTAAATCACCACTGAGAGCAGTTCTCTTAAAACCCTACATCCAGCCATTCATGCGCATGACCTTTAGAGTGCTGCAGGTTATATCAGTGAAGCAAAGCTCGAATAGGATGAGAAGAATCCCCTAATCCTCTATTCTAATCCTCCTGGATAGATATTATCGTTGGCAAACTGAACACAAGTCTTTTTACTGAAGTGGCTATTCACAGTATTTGGATGGTTAGCCAACATGGCCTTAAAATTGTGAACATCCCAAGTTGTAGGAAAAGTTATGAGTTTTAAGATTTGAGTCATTGGTGAATCTTTTCTTTAAGACGAAATCAATACTTAATTCATGTTTCATTTTTTGCAACAAAAATAATATTGCTGTACTGTTATGAAAAACATTAGAATTACTAGCATTGTGGAAATAAGGATTTCAATGTTACTATTGCTGAAAATGCTGAAGGAACATCCACTTCTTTTTTTAATATCCACTTTATCTTGGTCAACTAAAGCAGGATGGATCCAAACAACTCTCCTGGAAACGTTAGGTAGGTTATTGGAAATACACCTAGTCATACCTTGTGGTAAGCAGCCAGTCCACCTACTAGTATATTGGAACATGGCCATGTCAACGTATCCAGAGGATGGCTAGCTCAGCTTTCCATATTATCCATAGACCCTCCAGTATATTTACCTGGCAGGGGCAATACCATTATCAAGGAAGTGGTTAGGCTCAGCCAATGCACTTGGGCTGTGCTGACCTTTGCAAACTCCCCAAAAGCCAGACTCCCAATTGCATAATTTCTGATAGTGGGGGACTGTGTCCATGCTCTCCCCATTATCATCTTGGCAGTGGTAGCTCAAGTGGTTAAGGCTCTGGGTTGAGGTTCAAGCCGCCAGTCAGACAATGTTAGGCATCTGAGCAAGGTCCATATCCCTCTTTGCTCCAGGGGTGCTGCATCATAGCTGCCCCTGTGCTCTGACCCAAACTTCTTGAGCTGGGATATGCAAAGAAAAGAATTCCACTGTGCTGTAATGTATGTGTGGTGATAATAAAGGCTTCTTCAAATGTGCAAAGATAAAATAAATTATTTGGTCCTTGAATCATCCTTACATCATCCAGGAGAAATGTAAAAGCCACTCACAGCAGGGACTAGGTTTTAATATTCACCTGAGCTGGGAAATAAGTGGATACATCATTCAGGTACTTCATACAAGCTTCATGAACACACTGAACCATTTCTGTGCCCTTTGAGACTCTGTCAGACAAATTCACTTAGACAGAGGGATCAGCATCTCTTGTTAACTGAAGATTCTCAGTCAATGCTTTTCTTCAGAGGTGCCTGACAGAACGTGGCTGAGCCTTTAATACCCATCATGCTTGTCATGTGCAAAGTTCTCTGAATGCCTCAGAGGATCCTTGATGAGTTCTCTACTTAGGCTTTGGCTTTTATTAACAGTAAATTTGCTGACCCATACAACTTCCTTAAGATTATGGTTGTTTGCTAGAACTTGAGAACTTTGAAGATGTATGTGAAGACTATTTTACTTGCTTCTAATTATTTTAATCTGTGTTTTACCCAATTTGGTACCTTTTTTATTGCTTAATCGGCTTATGTGATGCACATTGAATGACCTCTGTGTCTGAAACAAGCTTTAAAGAGTGATGAGACCTACATGGACCTCTCATGCCAACAAAAGTCTCAATAAACATCAGATATGGTACAACATAGCCTAGTCATCATAAAGGCTTTTTCTATTATATTTTAATGTCTAATTAAGAAAAATTCATATCTGATTTTTAGAAATACCTACAGCAACTCCACGACACGAAGCAGTTTCTTTCACTGCTGCAAATTTAAATATTTTCTTATCACAGCATGTCCAGAAATCCATTTTATTCCATTAATAAAGTAGCAAATTCACAATGATCACAATTATTGATTAAGAAATTAGATGCCATACATTTTTATACATTTTATACATTTATTTTTACATTTAATGTTGCGGAAAGTCTTTTCACCTTAAAAACTCACCTCCAGAATGAGTTAAATTTGTATGCCAAGGTTCCACTATATTTAACAGAGCTGTGGTTAACCTGGAATGTGTCATAGCATATGCTCACAGTATATCAGCAAAAGTCTTGGACAGTGGGCAAAAATATGTTTTCATACCAGCTGAAAGAATGTTTATTTAGGTTCATGTCAGGCCTATGTAGGTATCATGCAAGGTTATAAGCTTTGGCTTTAAGCACAGTGTTACCAAGACCTCAGTAAACAGCTATAGAATCAAACCTTTAAACAGAGAATTATTTGTCTTTGGATTATTTGGAAAAAGTCTGCTCTAAACTATTCTCATGTTTCCCGAGAATAAGATCTTCAAGGATACTTTCAGCTCATTTGTCTGTACCAAATTTGAAATCTGAACAAAATGAACCTCTTTAAATCTTGTATGTGTTGTGTTGAGAAGCCGCACACAAAGAAAGCATTAAGCAAAAAGGAATATATTGTCCGATATCTAAGTGTGCCATGGTTTTGTTGGCCAGATTTCCATGTCAGCCTGTTAAAAATGAGTGTTTTCCTAATTTTTTAAAAGCGTGCACCTTGCTCGCAGACGAGAATTCTTCGGTAAGAAAATGAAAGTTAATGAAACGTGTGCTGGAAGTCATCTTTCGTCAGAGGAAACATACATTTGAGGCATTATCAGCGAGCATGCACCATCCATTTACTGATTAATCAAGATGACATTGTTTAATGAGACAGGAGAGGTTCAGCAGAGTTTGAGGACCTGGATGTAATGAAAACACAAACAACACAAAATTCAGCTCTTACGTGGAAAATAAGTTACGGAATTGATTTGTGAAGATGATCTGTTGGAGCAGACACAGAGAAAACAGCAGCACTTTTCCGTAATAAAATAGCAAATGTTTTCTGAAGAAACTTTGTCTTGGGTTACTGAGGCTTCCTTAGAGCCAATTTTCAAGGGGAAATCAATGTCACCTGGTTTTAATCATAAAGCAATGATCTGATGTTTGGCAAAAAAAGAGAGGGATCACTTACATTACATAAGCTATAAATATCTAAAATCTCTGTGATTCACAATCATTGTGATATTATTAGGCTTAGATTATAGAGCATACAGCAACTAGAACTTATTAGAACGTCAAAGCTGCTGTCGAAGACGTTTCATTATCACCCACTGACCAATCAGAATGGAGCGTTCAATCAGAAACATCACTAAAGTATAATGTCTAATATTTAACATGATTTGTACTTTAAGAAAATCGGGTTTGCATGAATGCATCTAGAGTAAATGTCTTTTCCAGAATCCAAAAAATGAAATTTGTGCCAATTGGCATTGTGAAATTTGTGGGATTCATTCATTCATTCATTCATTCATTCATTCATTCATTCATTCATTCATTTATTTATTTATTTATTTATTTATTTATTTATAGCATCAAATGTCATATTAACCATGGTGGTTAATATAAAACTCTTATGAAAGTAGACACTTAGAATTTTAATGAATTTGGAATTTTTTAGAAATTGTCTGTTTTTCCCTAGCCAACTAGGGGCAATATATTCATAGAAAAGTCAAAACCAAAAAAACAAAACCGCTTCCTTTTTCCCAACAAATGTCCCAACAAATCAAAATAAATGTTGATATCAAACCCATTTCTGCTCTCTGAGATGCCCCAAAGTGCATTTTCATAAATTTGAAGGTGTTATTTTCAACCACTGATTATCCAAAAGAGGGAAAAAACACACATCAAAAACACACTGAAAGTCAATAGAGTCCTAAAGTGTTTACTGGTAACATGCAGACCAAGAAACAGGAGAACTGACCCCAGATGGGAAGCCAATTAATTCACACACGGCATGTTTTCTGAATAAAAAAAATAAATAAAGGAAATACTTCTATAATTTGTGTTTAATTATTTCCCTCTAGATTTACGTTGTCTATTCCATATTATTGTATCATTGTTCAGAGTTGTTCTCACTCCCAGATGTCATTATACCACCATCCTTTTCACCTCCATCCTCCTTTACCTGCCTCTTTCTTCCTTCTTCTCCTATATCTACTAGGCCTTCAGATATTAAAGATTGAGAAGTTCTTCTCCACCATTCTGCTCAACTTATTGAACCTTGAACGAAGGGAGAATTTACAAATCTTTTAACCCAAGACCTTGAAGCTGTACAGCATACACAGTTACACACTGTTCCAACAAACCCTCCTAATAAAACATTAATAACAACAAAAATCATCCTATAGCCGAAACACTAGCTTGATATCTTATTTAGTAATGTCACTAACAGTGATTAAAAAGCCTTTAAAGGTTTCAGCCGGAAACATCTTTCTGAACATCCGACGACGTAAACAAGTGTAAGCATGATTGCAGCTCATCACAATTACACGTCGGATGTTGTGTCAGCCACGTTATTACTTGTCTACGGGGATAAAACGTGAAACAATGTGACAGAAATTAGATGGAGGATTAGTGTTAATCGCATTGATGGGTGAATCCAGGCAGAAAAAAAAAGAAAAAAGATTACTCAAATTGTCCTCTAGTGTCATTGTAGACTACTGGAAGATAAAATCCTGTAATCTCTATAAGGTCTATAAATACACTATATTGCCAAAAGTATTTGCTCACCTGCCTTGACTCGCATATGAACTTAAGTGACATCCCATTCCTAATCCATAGGGTTCAATATGACGTCGGTCCACCCTTTGCAGCTATAACAGCTTCAACTCTTCTGGGAAGGCTGTCCACAAGGTTTAGGAGTGTGTTTATGGGAATTTTTGACCATTCTTCCAGAAGCGCATTTGTGAGGTCACACACTGATGTTGGACGAGAAGGCCTGGCTCTCAGTCTCCGCTCTAATTCATCCCAAAGGTGTTCTATCAGGTTGAGGTCAGGACTCTGTGCAGGCCAGTCAAGTTCATCCACACCAGACTCTGTCATCCATGTCTTTATGGACCTTACTTTGTGCACTGGTGCACAGTCATGTTGGAAGAGGAAGGGGCCAGCTCCAAACTGTTCCCACAAAGTTGGGAGCATGGAATTGTCCAAAATGTCTTGGTATGCTGAAGCATTCAGAGTTCCTTTCACTGGAACTAAGGGGCCAAGCCCAGCTCCTGAAACACAACCCCACACCATAATCCCCCCTCCACCAAACTTTACACTTGGCACAATGCAGTCAGACAAGTACCGTTCTCCTGGCAACCGCCAAACCCAGACTCGTCCATCAGATTGCCAGATGGAGAAGCGCGATTCGTCACTCCAGAGAACGTGTCTCCACTGCTCTAGAGTCCAGTGGCGGCGTGCTTTACACCACTGCATCCGACGCTTTGCATTGCAGTTGGTGATGTATGGCTTGGATGCAGCTGCTCGGCCATGGAAACCCATTCAATGAAGCTCTCTGCGCACTGTTCTTGAGCTAATCTGAAGGCCACATGAAGTTTGGAGGTCTGTAGCGATTGACTCTGCAGAAAGTTGGCGACCTCTTCGCACTATGCGCCTCAGCATCCGCTGACCCCGCTCCGTCAGTTTACGTGGCCTACCACTTCGTGGCTGAGTTGCTGTCGTTCCCAAACACTTCCACGTTCTTATAATACAGCTGACAGTTGACTGTGGAATATTTAGGAGCGAGGAAATTTCACGACTGGATTTGTTGCACAGGTGGCATCCTATCACAGTTCCACGCTGGAATTCACTGAGCTCCTGAGAGCGACCCATTCTTTCACAAATGTTTGTAAAAACAGTCTGCATGCCTAGGTGCTTGATTTTATACACCTGTGGCCATGGAAGTGATTGGAACACCTGATTCTGATTATTTGGATGGGTGAGCGAATACTTTTGGCAATATAGTGTATTTTGTATATTGATTTTTTTTTTTTTTTTTAGATTTTGAATGGAGCATACTTTTCTTTTCGGTTTCCATAGTCAAGGGAATAATATTTAAAATATTGTTTATTTTTAAGTTTAGGAATTAATTTAAAATTAATGGTAAGTCTGATAACAGAAATTTAATGAACTCTTGACTATCAGAAAAAAAACAAACAAACAAAAAGTCCCATCCATTCATCTTCTATACCCACTTTATTCTTAATTAGGGTCATGGGGATCTGCTGGAGCCTATCCCAGCACACATTGGGCGAAAGACAGGGGTACACCCTGGACAGGTCACCAGTACATCACAGGGCCACACATATAGACAAACAACCACACTTACTCCTATGGGCAATTTAGAGTTACCAATCAACCTAATGTACATGTTTTTGAACTGTGGTAGGAAACCAGAGTACCCGGAGTAAACGGGGAGAGCATCGAAACTCCACACAGAAAGGCTCCCTGCTAGGATTAGAACCCAGGACCAACTTGCTGTGAGACACAGTGCTAACCACTAAGCCACCATGCTGCCCAATACTGCTGCAAATATTCAGAATGCAATTCTGTATTCTAAAAACTTGTTTTAAATAAAAAAGCTTGTATTGTATTATATTATATTATATTATATTATATTATATTATATTATATTATATTATATTAAAATTAATTTTAAGTCTATTAACAGAAATTAAATTTAATGTACTTAAAGACTTGACCTCTATTTTAGTCGCCAATGTTGATATAGCAACTTTCAATGCTAGCTTCAAGTCCAACCGCTAACCTTCATACCAGCGACCTGCGGACGAATAATGGAGCATAACCAGCATCAAGAAATAGAAAATATATGGCAGTTCTTTTGATCTAGTATTCTTTTAAGGATTCCTGGATTTGGCCACAAGCTTTAAAGTGTTTTTTTTTTATGCTTTCTTTCATGTTAAGTGTCTTCTATCATCCAGCATGCCGTCAATAAGTATACGGTCACCATGACAACAGAATGCAACCCCTGACCAACACTGTATACCTTGGCAGACCAAGAAACCCAATTTAAAACCATCGTAGTGTCGAAATGGAAGTTCCCAGCTCCTGAACTCACTCTTCTTCTATGTGTTGGCTGTGTTTGATGAGCCACTCATCATCTGGAGTCATAAGTGTTGAAACTCTTTCACAGAAATGTTAATTAAAGCAGCTAGCCTCTAGAATGCTAATTATAAATTTAGAAGCTTGTTTCTCTGTGGGGAGGTCCCTAAAATGTCCCTATGCTTGGGACTGATATACAGGTTTCTGTGTTTGGTTTATAAACTAGCTGTTATTGATGTTTTTTTAATATTTTTCCTCGAATTGTGTGTCAGAATATAATGCTGCTTTGCTGGAATGGTGGTGTAGGTTTGATGTCTGGTATATGGTTTGTTAAGTATAGGGGCATTATTTTAAAAATTCTAAACCAACATCCGTGTTCAGTTCAGAGCTTTTCTTCTGATTAATACTATTTTTTTTCTTTCACAGAGATCAAGACATGAGAGACTCTGATGAACAATAATGGAGAGCTAATGCACTGGCCAATGGATAAAACATTCCTGTGTAAAAAAAAAAGGAGCAAAATATCATCTTGATAATGTTATTATCTGTTGATGCTCACTGAAACACCACTGATACTGGCTTATTAATATGGTTATGTTTTGCTGCCTGGGGAGAGAAAAGGGAAAATGGCATGAAGCCATGACACAATATACAGTATATATTTGAAATATGCATAAAATATGTGCAGGGTGAATATACATGTGCACATTTTAAATGCACAAAAAATGCAAATATATCAGAAATTTAGATGATTAAAAAATATACTCAAAATGTGCAGGATTAAAATAAAAAATAAATAAAAAGATTAAAAAATGGTTAGCAAAAAAAGCACAGGATAAAATATATCAGTAGAGGATTATATAAATGCAAAAATAAATATAGCTAAGTAGGATAAAACAGATAGAAATGTATCAGACATTCAAATTGAAATATTTGTAGACAAACATATACTTGGGAGAAAAACAAATTCATTACAAAAATCACAAAAATGTTTGGGGAAAAATACAGATTGAAATAAATAAATAAATAAAGCAAGATAAACTAAATAAAAAATAACATAAATACAGATTTTAAAATATACAGGAAAAAAATAACCTGTAAAATGTCTATGTGTCTGAGAAAAAAAGAAAACATAAAGCGCACAGGATAAAAATATATCTGAAAATTGTATAGAATTATATAAGTGTAAAAGTCTTTCCAAGACACCTGACAAGCAAAACTGTCCTAATAGGCCATACATGTGCTCTGTCAGTGCGATTAAACACATTGGTTTGGGTTTCGTCAAACTTCCACACAGATCTACAACAGAAAAAATACTTGTTTATTAAAAAAAATCCATACTAAAATACGTTTTCGTGAGGCTGACAAGCTGAGGATGTTGTTGTATTTATAATTACAGACATAATGGTGAAAATTAAGAAGTAAATGGTGCAATAAATAGACAATCAATCAATAAAAGAAAAATAAAATAAAATAAATAAATACCAGGAAAAAATGTAAGAAGACTTGTAAAGAAAGCAAAATGTTCATTAAGACAGACAAAAGGAAAGGAAATATGCAGCAAGGAAATTGATGCACACAGGAAAGGACAGGTGCAGAAATCTAACCAAACCATTAGATATTTAAAATAAAAAAGACTCTACAGCATGGAAGGAAAGAATAAAGGGAAAAAGGGAAGGAAATGAGACATGAAATAAGTCTTTAGTAGAGTATTGGAAGCATCTCTACAAACTTTTGAATAATGAAAAGATCCCAGGCTATATAGAGGAAAGGAAAAAATCATAGAGATAGAAATAAATAAATAAATAAGTATTATTGGGCGACGGTTCTGCAATTTGTCCTTTGCATGAACTCTTAAAAGTTCGATGCAAAATCCCTTTACAGAAAGATTCCAGCAAAACCACTTTAGAAAGCTTGAGGCATGAACCATCTAAACAGCTCTTGAGTCACTCTAACAGTGTGATCTCAACTGCCTGGTTGGAGATTGACACAAATAATCGTAGACTCTTTGGTCTGTTCCTCAGGGAGAACCCTTAAAGTCCCTTCTATGTCCTATTAGAAAGGGAAAAACAAGCTTGAGAACCCTTCAGTGTTAAACCAAAAACTGTGCACCTGGGTTTTTAATGGGGTATAAAATATTTGAATTATATTCCATTATTTAAACTCTTCTACTAAAAAGATGCCACAAGTTTGTTTTGACAAGATCGTCAAAAGTATTGGGACACCCCTTGTAAAAATTCTTTGTGCTATCATTTAAATTCAGTATTATTTGTATAGCATGTATAACTGTATAGTAAAACATACTGTAGCATAACAAGTCTGTTTGTACAGTACATTTAGATTCCCAAAAGCCAGTAAAGCCAGTATAAAATCCAGTATAACCAGTACTGAGTACATGACGAAGAGCACAGGGTACAGGTCTTAATGATGACAGAAACAGCTACACTATATTGCCAAAAGTTTTGGGACACCTGCCTTTACATGCACATGAATGTAATATGGAGTTGTCCCGCCCTTCGCAGCTATAACAGCTTCAACTCTTCTGGGAAGGCTTTCCACAAGTTTTAGGAGTGTGTTTATGGGAATTTTTGACCATTCCTCAAGAAGCGCATTTGTGAGGTCAGGCACTGATGATGAATGAGAAGGTCTGGCTTGCAGTCTCTGCTTTAATTTATACCAAAGATGTTCAGTTGGGTTGTGCTCTGTCAAGTTCCTCCACACCAAACTTGCTCATCCATGTCTTTATGGACCTTGCTTTGTGCACTGGTGTGCAGTCATGTTGGAACAGGAAGGGGTCATCCCCAAACTGTTCCCACGAATATGGAAGCATAAAATTGTCCAAAACGTCTTGGTATGCTGAAGCATTAAGAGTTCCTTTCACTGGAACTAAGGGGCCGAGCCCAACTCCTGAAAAACAACACCTGAAATCAATGATTTGGAGAACTGTCCCAAAACTTTTGGCAATATAGTGTTTATGCCAAATCTGAGCTTGTATTTTTCTTACTTACTAAATGCTGTCAATGTTCAAGTTTAATATTGCTTGGGAGCTTTCTGGTGATATTATTTGGTTAGAAGTTTCAAGAAGTTCATTTTGGAATATTTGCTGTACACATGGAACAACTGTGTAGCTTTGGAGCTCATGGATTTCTTACCAAGTTCAGTGGAGTTGTATTTTTTGGCTAAGCTCTGGAAACTGGAATTAAATGTTGTGTGTTTTTTAACCATACAATAACTTTTGGAGAGGATAATTTCTTACACCCCCAGACATGATTAAGTTTGCCTTTACAAGCTCTAGGGTAAAGATTATACACTGAGATTTAAGCTTAAACTGATTTTGGAAGTGTTTATGGCATCCGTGTGGGACCATCCACAGCAGGAGAGAAATCATAAAAACTGAGGAATGGAGGATTCCTAGATAAACCAGGGATAAATAACACAAATATGACTTAACGGCTTTAAGCGTAAATGTCAGTGGCAGTCGTAATTGTAATTCAGTTAGATTAAAAAATAACCACAAGAAAACCCACAGAAATTGGAGCAGGAATGAAGTAAGATAGAAAGATCAATACGTAGAAGGTGTAGAGCTCAAGGGACTGAGCGAGCATGACACGAGAGACATGACATGGGTTTTAGTGAAGTAAGCAAATGGGCCGGATCTAAAGATCAATTATGGATAAAGGCTAAATACCTTCCTGTTACGAGACACGGAAATATAAATGGTTCACTAGAGGTTTCTGTGGGCAGCTTCGGCAAAAAAAGTGGAAGACTGAAGGGGTTTAATAATACAAAAGAAGAAATGCAAGCAAACATTTAGAGTGGAAAAAAACAATGAGATTTTTGGTATGGGATTAGTTAAGAAGGCAGATTGAAATGTTAGGATTGCAAACTCTGAGTAAACTGAATCCTGGTTTATCGCTATTCCTTGACGTTTCACACTGCTCGTTCTTTAACCTGGGATAAAAATGAAATCTGGTTCTTCATGAATAGAAGTATATGTATATTCCAAAACTTCAGCTTAATCTTTTTATTTGCATATTTGCGAAGTCTTCAAACATGACCGGATAGATACAGCATGTGGCCAGTTAGAAAAAAAAACTCTTCCCCAGCTGTTTTAAGCCTCCTGAAATGTACAAAGACAAGAAAACAAGACAAAAGACAAAAAAGAAAAACAAAACTTCAACTTTTTAACTACTCTTAAACATTTTAGCTATTGTTTCACACACTGTTCAGTTACTGATTTGCTGTCTGTTGCTAAGCATCAAGCTAAAAGTAACATCATAACACTGCATCCAAAGCTGTGCTGATCCTGTTTCAGAGGAACTGGGTTAAAAGCAGTCTTAATCCTGCTTTTAAATTACACGTGATTTAGAATTCCTCTATCTTGGATTAAAAGCATGGTGTAAAACGATGGAAACTCGGACCTGGGGTTAAACTCAGTGTGAAATATTTTTATAGTAGATCCAGTGTAATGTGTAATACACAGCGTGATGCAAATCAAGCTTCAAAACACAATTTGGGAATATCACAAAAGGATATTATAATTTGTAAATAGTTATATACAAGAATTCAACGAAACAGGAAAACAGAAGTAACTAGAAAACAAGAAATAAAAAAAATGTAAAACAAAAACCAAACCCAAGGCTCAGAATTATCATAATATGTACACACTTTGTGAAGCAAATAATCAGACAAAAGGGTGATTATAAGTAGACAAACAAAACAGATGGACACAGAAATGCTGAAACATGAGCAGAGAACACACCGGGAAATGAAAAAAAAAAACAAAACGTGGCTATATAAACATATGCACATAACCTTAACTATAACACTTAACCCTAGCCTCAACCCTAACCATTAACCCTAACCTCTAACTGCAACACTTACTCTAGCCCCAACCCCTAACCATTAACCCTAACCTCTAACTACAACACTTCTTCTAGCACCAACCCCTAACCATTAACTCTCACCTCTAACTACAACACTTCTTCTAGCACCAACCCCTAACCATTAACTCTAACCTCTAACTGCAACACTTCTTCTAGCACCAACCCCTAACCATTAACTCTCACCTCTAACTACAACATTTCTTCTAGCACCAACCCCTAACCATTAACTCTAACCTCTAACTACAACACTTCTTCTAGCACCAACCCCTAACCATTAACTCTCACCTCTAACTACAACACTTCTTCTAGCACCAACCCCTAACCATTAACTCTCACCTCTAACTGCAACACTTCTTCTAGCACCAACCCCTAACCATTAACCCTAACCTCTAACTACAACACTTCTTCTAGCCCCAAACCCTAACCATTAACTCTAACCTCTAACTACAACACTTCTTCTAGCCCCAAACCCTAACCATTAACTCTAACCTCTAACTGCAACACTTCTTCTAGCCCCAACCCCTAACCATTAACTCTAACCTCTAACTACAACACTTCTTCTAGCCCCAACCCCTAACTATTAACCCTAACCTCTAACTGCAACACTTACTCTAGCCCCAACCCCTAACTATTAACCCTAACCTCTAACTGCAACACTTACTCTAGCCCCAACCCCTAACTATTAACTCTAACCTCTGACTACAACACTTCCTCTAGCCCTAACCTCTAACCATTAACTCTTACCTCTAACCGCAACACTTACTCTAGCCCCAACCCATAACCATCAACCCTAACCACTAACCACAGCATGTACACTTAATCCTAAACCATTACCTAACCCTAACACTTAACCCTAACACTAGTCCCAACCCCTAACATTCTAACCCAATTAATTAAATCTAACCTCTAATCATAAGACTTAACCTTAACACTAACCCTTAACCCTAGCCTCTAACCACAACCATTTATTCTAACCCTTAACCCTAGCATTAGCACATGGAGAATGAACACAAAAACATAATTACTTAAAGAAATTATGGAAGGAGTCTCCATTGAGCTTTGTAACAGTCAGTAAGTTTTCCATCACAGCAAGACTATCCACTTTTTCTGGTTTCTCAGCAACTTTACAAGCTAAATATATATCTTTTTAAAAGCCTTATTAACTTTAACAGAGAATAAAGAAAGGTGTGTGAGGCAACTACTGTTTATATCTGCTATAATGTGTGTGAGAACAGTGTAGTGGGTGGGGTTTTTTTTACAACATTATATATAGCTTGGGTTAAATATAACTCAGATAAAGTTTCATTTAAATATAAATAGATAAAAAAGTATCATATATCATTAAATAATAAATGTATAATTGTTGTGATATGAGGAACAAAATATTTCAAGCTTTCTATTCTTTAAACATCTGATGTTCTAATTATGATCTACCAAAAGACTTTATTTATTTAAAAATTTTAAAAATATACTAGGAGGAAAACATTGTTTATATTTTGTGACCCAGGATAAAAAAAAACAAAAAAAAAGACATATTAAATATATAAAAAATATCTAAAAATATCTTTAAAATATAGAGATATTTATATAATATTATATATTAATATATATATATATATATATATATATATATATATATATATATATATATATATATATATATATATATATATATATAAATCAATAAATCCTCTGGACCATGACAAAACTAGATAATATATTTTCAGATATTTTAAGAAATAAGCATGCAAGACAGTGTACAGAATTTAAGCATATGGTTTATGCCCCAAAGTGTCTATGAGCCTCACAGTGAAGCACATGGAGCTGAAGTGAACTAAAGCGTCTGGATAATTAGAGTAATTTACTAATCAGTACCTGGCTATGTTTTTAGGCCCCATGTGTGAAAACCAGCTCCAGGAAATGATCCTCTGACATGAAACTGCTGCCAAAACTGAATCCCATACTGTGTGTGTGTGTGTGTCTTAACATCTTAACCATTTAGTGTATTTAGGTCTTA
This sequence comes from Hemibagrus wyckioides, assembly GCF_019097595.1. Taxonomy (NCBI): domain Eukaryota; kingdom Metazoa; phylum Chordata; class Actinopteri; order Siluriformes; family Bagridae; genus Hemibagrus; species Hemibagrus wyckioides. The sequence goes on along the minus strand of NC_080722.1, from coordinate 4,709,702 downwards.
TACTCAGCATCACCTCAGCACTCTGTCATGTGCAGTGTCCTCTCGGGTGAAGCGGATCCCAAAAGTCATCTATATTCTACAGTTACTGCCGTGTTTTGAATTGCAGATGGATTCGGATCCTGCATGTCAAGTGCTGCGTTTTGGGCGAGGGTAAAAAATTCAAGTCTATTTTCATCTTCCTGAAGTGTGAGGTCAATTTACACTCTAAGAAGAACACCAGGAGTTGCAGGCACAAATGTGACACAAATAAACAACACCAAAAGCCTAGAGCAGGGTCTTCAGGGAACTAATTGCAAGATGTGACTCTAAAAAACAAAAGGCATGCATGCACACTTTCCTGCTGCTGAGAGTTTACAATGTAACTGGTAAAGTGCAATTATACTGTTGCGGATGTGGTAAGTTAAAATAATTGGTGGAGCGTGTGTGAGGGTGTGTGAGAGAGAGAGTGCGTGCGTGAGAGAGAGAGACACATACGTTTAAAAAGTTAATATCAGGGTAATAATTAATATATCAACTGATATCTCTTTTTTACTTGCTTTAGTGTTTTGCAAATGAAAAAATAATAATAAAAGAAGAAGAAAACATGCTGATTAAAAAGCCTGGATTAAGAAAGGGATAGATAGATAGATAGATAGATAGATAGATAGATAGATAGATAGATAGATAGATAGATAGATAGATAGATAGATAGATAGATAGATAGATAGATAGATAGATAGATAGATAGATAGATAGATTTTTATGGCCCTCGAATCATAGCAGGAATTGCACTTGTGTTTTTTGAATCTACTTCATCAGTGCTCTAAGCATGTTGTTGAAAAGGAAAGGAAACGAAACCAGGAAATGAGTGGTATTTAAAACTGATTAAGATGCAATCAAAACCAACGTCGTTAACATAAAGGTTTATTAGATTTATTAATAATTAATCTTTCCTTTACCAGATTAACAATGTTCTCATGAATCCCCACTGATTCGTATCCTGACTCCGCCCCCTGTCTTGTGATGGGTTGATTTGCAGCCTTGTTGTTTTCAATAATTGATTGCTTATTATTGAGCAGTTTGTCTTTATGGGTTTCTTACATTTACGGCATTTGGCAGATGACCTGATGAAGAGCAACTTACATTCATCTCAAGGGACTTGAACAACAGCAGCTTGGTGGACATGGGATTTAAACTTACAACCTTCCAATCATTAGTCTAACCCCTTAACCACAAAGCTACCACATTCCCCCCAGTTTCAATCCCACACAGTACAGCCACACATTAAGGTTTACTAATGTATTAAATGTCCATGAACCACGAAACATTAAGATGCAGGTTTGCTGTTGTGTGGGTCTGAGGATGTGATAGCTTAGTGTTTAAGGTGTTGGACTGCCTGATATGAAGGTTATGAGTTCAAATCCCAGATCCATCAAGCTGGTGCTGCTGAATCCCTTAGCCAAGCCCTTAACCCTCATTTGCTTATTGGTATAAAATGCTAAAAAAATGTAAGCTGCTCTAGATAATGATGTCCGTGAAATGCTGTAAATGTAAATCCAAGTGCATCGTTGGTCTGTTTTCAGACTCATTTGATTCTATCGAACCCATTTGCATTCAGCTTACATTATTACAAACACGCATGGAGACACACAGTGATACTCACCATATTTTTGTTTGTTACGAGCAGTAAAGCATCTCATCTGTCTCCTCTGAGTCCTACAATGTTCTCCTGTCACTCATGCTACATGTGTGTTGTGGAAACTAACGACGCTATCATCGGATAAAACACACACACACACACACACACACACACAGAGGTTAATTTACTTCCCGAACAAGTGCAGATCTGAGTACAAGTCACGTTCACATTCACAGGAATCATGTCACAATTTCAGTGCAACCGAACTCACATCACCTCCTACAGGTAGTCTCGGATTCGGTACCACGCCGCACTTCCCTGGTCCACATGACAGCTTTGACATTACCAATTTATCACGAGAACCGTGCTCTGTTTCAGACTAAACTCCCGGTGTCAAAGCTTCTTAACCTGTTTTACCAGCATGCTGGCGTTCCATTCTGCCGGCTGAATAGAAATTGACTTCTGGGACATTTTCAATCAGTATAAATGAATTATTTTATCTCTGCAAGTCTGATATAAAATGAGTCACGACTCTTTTGGCTTTCAGCGTGTTTTAGATGTGTGTTTTTCCCTCTGCTGGGTAACCCTACACAGAATTTTAGTAGTAGATGCTTATGAATAAGCACTTTGGGCATCTCAGAGAGCAGAAATGGGTTTGATATCAACATTTACTAATGTTTTTCTGAACTTTTCTATGAATATATTGCACCTAGTTGGCTAGATAAAAACAGAAATTCTTCTGAAACACTACAAATTCTTAAAATCCTGAGTGTCTACTTTTATATGAGCTTCATATTAACCACTCTCCACTCTGGAGTGAGGCATGATAAAGACATCCAATGCTCAACATGGAAACAACCAAATGGGAGCAAATTAAATTTTTAAGCCTCTGGGAGAAAGAGTTAAACACCATCATTGACATTAATAAAGTATTTCTTTTAAGTATTTCTAATAACCAAAATAACCAAAATTAGGGTTAACCTGCAAAATACAGAACTGATTATGACGACATTAACATTCAATATAAACATCTATACATCTGAAAACTAGAGTTCAGTCATATATCAGCATTTAGGATCACGACATTATTTAATTTTTGCTAATTTATGTGAAAGAACAATCCATACAGATGGATTTACTTTAAACAAATGATAATTAATACACGTGTTAACATTTGTGACTTCATTAACATTAATTACGGCATCACAAAGCAAAGTATAACATCTGTTAATGTTGATTAATTAAGTAAATAACGTCAGTAAATGAAACCTCCATGTAAATCGTTAGCGGCCGCTAGCTTATTATGGCAGCTTGCAAGTTTTCATTAAACGTATAATCTTTTATGCACTCTGTGCGGCACAGGGTAGGACTTCGGGTCATGGATGAAGAAACACGGCAAATTAAACTTATAAAACCTCATTATGTTAAAGTATGCGTTAAGCAGCTGTCACATCAGATGAGAATAAACTCCACCTAGCGAAAAATCCTGTTCACGTCAACGGAACAGGACGTGGTGTGAGAAAAACAGGGATTTGTACGCCGGGCTGTTTGTCATGAAAATTAGAAAGAGAAAAAAATATATGAATTAAATATATAAATAAAAGGAAATTGCTAACTCTAGTGACAAAATGTAATATTGTGTGTGTGTATGTGTGTGTGTGTGTGTGTGTGTGTGTACATGTCCTTATCTTCACATACACAGCTCCTCAGAATGAACAATTTTTGTTTTTTGTTTGTTATGTATGTATGTATGTATGTATGTATGTATGTATGTATGTATGTATTGTTCTTCTTCTTTTTATTAATCTATTTTACATTGTTCTTGACCTCCAATATGTTCTTGGAGGCCATGTCTGAGTCAGAAATGAAAATGCCCGTGATATGGAATCATGGACGGCGGATTTTCACCGGCTTCTTCTATTATTTACACAGTAATTTATATTTCATAGGTTTTCTCAGCTGTCTGGTCTGATATCCGTTAAAGCTATATTAAAGGCATAGGAACTTTACGCTTTCCTCTCGCCCTATTTTAATGTCTAGCAGGCTTTGGATTTGAGATGTGAGATTTGAGACAGGATTAAAAAAAAAAAAAAATCCCTATTACATCCTTTGTGGGAAGATGTACTTATGTTGCATCAGTATTGTTGATTTTTTAATTCCGAGCATTTTATTTATTTAAGATTTAAGATTAATATAGCATGTATAAATTTGTATTTATTGCTGTTAATAAAACCATGGTATAAAACTTGGCCGAATGACTGCAGGACCTCTTAAAAGGCTATTTATTTATTTATTCATTCATTTGTATTTGTATTTATTGTTGCTAATAAAACCATAGTATCCAATCTCGCCAAATGATTGTAGGCCCTCTTAAAAAGTTATTTATTTATTTATTTATTTATTTATTTATTTATTTATTTATTTATTTACTTATTTACTTATTTATTTATATACAGTATTTGTATATAATTAACCTGGCCAAATGAAAATTTTCAATTTACAAAAAGATTAATAAAGATTAATAAAGATTAATAAAGTGTGGATTTTCCAGAAACTTTCTTAGAAGATGATCAAAGTTCTATACACATTCATTACTCTTTTGTCTTTATTAATGCACCCAAGTAACTAACTTGTGTTATGTTAGCTAGCTAGCTAGTCAGCTGTGCAGCAAACTGGAGCTTAGACTTGAACCATGGGTTCATTAATATATATTTATTTAGAATTATTAAACAGAGTTAGCCTGCTAGCCAGCTACTACAGGTTTATCATAGCAGACACACAAATATAATTGCATGTCTGATAAATCATACAGAGTAAAACTTACACTCATAATAGCAGACTTATGTCCTGCCACTGGCACCTGTCCTATCTCCATCCCTAATTAGGATGCCAGTTCAAACCCAATAGTTTCCATTTCTAATTGTGTATTGAGTTTCCTCGATTCTGATCATGGAGTTTAGATTTTCCCCAAATAAACACCACACTTATGTAGCTTAGACACTTATGTAGTGCCTCATCAGATGGTACAAGTATTTTAACGTCTATGACTTTGGACAGGAATTCCCAGTGAAAGGTTATTCAGCAGTAACATCGAATCACTCCAGATTGAGTGGAGAAGAAACGTATGGAGACTGTCAGTCCTGCCAGCAGTTCCAACATTTATAGCAGCTAAATTGAAGTCCTGCTGATGGGACAAATATTTGGAAGAATCACAGTCTGCAGTTTAACAGCTTCCACACCGAATATACAGTAAGGAGTTATAGACAGGCAGGAGGTGCAGTGTCTTTCTATTAGAGTGGAACCTCGGCATACGAATTTTATTGGTTCTGGAGGCGAGTTCTTAAGGCGAAGATTTGTATTGTGAAACGAATTTTCCCATAAGAAATAATCCGTTCCAGCTCCCAAAAATATTACTAATATTCCCAATATGAAGCGTATGTAAACTGTACGGCTGCTTACAAAGAACTGACCCAAGCCAAGCATTCCATGTCAAGGCTCCTCACAGGAAGTCGTGCCACTAAGCTTGGGCTAAAAATAGAACAGAGCACCCACACCACCAATCTGTCAACAAAAACACGCTCGAAACATCAATAGCTTTGGTATAGTGGGTTGATACTTTAAAAACAGCTTTCACTGACTGAAGTTCGTTTGGCTTCGCTTGGCTTTCCACTGAAGCAAAAAAGTTTTGAACGGCTCCCGGATGTACGCGCAACTTAGCCAGTGTTCAGTTCAGTTTGTTCGTATGCTGAAAATGCTTCGTCTGCTGATGCAAATTTCTTGCAAAATTACAATTCTTAAGGTGAAAATTCATAAGTGAGGGCATTCATATGCCAAGGTTCTACTGTACATTTGGTCCGTTATAGGCCAAAAGGCTTTGACTGGCAGAAACCATCTGGACTTAAACAATGATACAAACAATCCTGTCCTCTGGGATTGGAGTAAAACCTGACCTTGTACATTTACTGCAACCTTCTGGCAGTATCACCGACTGAAATGATTTTGTGATGGTGGATTATACTATACCTTTAATGAAGTGTTTATACTTCAACTTCATTAAAACCTGTTTCTAATGACTAGTCTGGATGATGTAGGGCGAGTGTGATGGATTCACCTTACGTTAGTATGAAGGTAATCCAGTTCCAGTGTGAAATCTCAGGAGGATGTTGGTGCTGATGTGATCTGCAGTAGAACTATAGTCTTACAATTAGGTGAGGAAAACACACATGGTAGAATAGAGCAGTGGAAATGTGTCTGCTACTAAACCCCACTGATGTTGGATTGATTCTGATCTCAGGTGTGAGCTCAGGGTTTGGTTTTATTCAGGGATTTTAAAAGACACACTCAAATCATATTGTCAGTGATGTAGGTAACAGTAAATATTGTAGTGTCTTTGACTGCGTCAGTGACTCCCAGTCCTGAATACCAGTAAGTTCTGGTCAGATCAGTCTGAATGCATGGATTCATTTTCTATACATGGAAGCAGCTTTGACAGCAGTGCAGGTTTATCTTTATGCACTTTTTCTGTGTCATATCTTCTGTACTAGCAACCTATTCCAGCTACATTACTATATGTGTCTAATTAACTTTAAGGAGAGAAAAAAAATCGGCTGGTTATCCAATAAGTGTTTCTAGCTGCTGTGATGTCGGTCTTGCTGACAGTCCACAACGTTAAATAAATCTATAATTGATTTCTAAGTATGATTCTTTAATAAACGGATAATTGGAATCTTGGAAGCCTAATTGCTGTCGTATAAGAAGAAGAAATCTTTCAGTGATGTTACAGGAAAACCGTCAACTTCCATTGAAACAGTGTCTCTGACTGACTGGTGATTATTTTCGTATAAAAGCATGCATTAGGTGTAATTATGAATAAGAAATTAACGTCTAATTTGTGACCTCTTAGGCTGAAAAGGTGCAGATAAATTTTGATTGAGACTCATAACTATAATACTCTCTCTCTCTCTCTCTCTCTCTCTCTCTCTCTTTCTCTCTCTCCCTGCCTGTCTGTTCTCTAATCTCTCACTGTCTTACTCTTTCTCTCTCTCTCTTTCTCTCCCTCCCTGCCTGTCTGTTCTCTAATCTCTCACTGTCTTACTCTTTCTCTCTCTCTCTTTCTCTCCCTCCCTGCCTGTCTGTTCTCTAATCTCTCACTGTCTTACTCTTTCTCTCTCTCTCTCTCTCTCTCTCTCTGTCTCTCTCTCCCTGCCTGTCTGTTCTCTAATCTCTCACTGTCTTACTCTCCCACTATCTCTCTCTCTCCCCTATCTCTCTCTCTCTCTCTCTTTCTCTCTCCCCCTGCCTGTCTGTTCCCTAATCTCTCACTGTCTTACTCTTTCTCTCTCTCTCTTTCTCTCCCTCCCTGCCTGTCTGTTCTCTAATCTCTCACTGTCTTACTCTTTCTCTCTCTCTCTCTCTCTCTCTCTCTCTCTCTCTGTCTCTCTCTCCCTGCCTGTCTGTTCTCTAATCTCTCACTGTCTTACTCTCCCCTATCTCTCTCTCTCTCTCTCTCTCTCTCTCTCTCTCTCTCTCTCTCTTTCTCTCTCCCCCTGCCTGTCTGTTCCCTAATCTCTCACTGTCTTACTCTCCCCTATCTCTCTCTCTCTCTCTCTCTCTCTCTCTCTCTGTGTGGACTTGTGGGAGTTTGGATTTTGAATTAATTTAGGCTGCTGTGGGCCAAGAAAGTGTAGCTTTCTCCCAGTTCTCAAAAAGATCATTAGTGTCCAGGAAAGAAACAAGGTTAGGTGAAACCTGTGTGTGGAAAAGTGTGTGTGTGGAAAAAAAAAAAAAAGAAAATTAATTTTTTTTCTATTTAATAGAAAATTCTCAAGTGAGTTTCAAACAACGTCATGGATTCTTTTCATTTCTAAACAGGAATCTATTTTTTTTTTTTTTTTTTTGCATTGGGGACAAATTTGTTTTTTGCAAAGTTTATTTGCGCTGCCTGTGAATATCATGATTTTATTCACATTAGTCATCATCCTGACTATTAACTAAGAGGCCTCAGTGGGAGCTTTTTTTTCTTCTTTCCTCGACAGCTCTAACACACTTCTTTCAACTGTAGCATATAAATGACTCGCGAGAATTCCAGCAAGATAAAGAAGAAACTTCCTGTTAACTCAGAGACGGGATTCAGAAGCACAGTTTCTTTCTCCCTAAACATTAACTGTGCATCACTCGAGGTGTGGATTGATCAGAAAGAGAAGAACCTTGTTAAAACATTTTATCTCGGTTCATTAGTATGTAATTGCACAGCACCTGTTTAAGCCCTAAAGCTGTAATTAGTGCATTAGTCTAGACCTGCCATCTGTTACAGTAAATGGAGTTAAGGAAAAACACACACACACACACACTCACACACACACACACACAAATTAGCTTCCAGTGGTTAGTCTCAGGCTGCTGTGATTGATGGATATCTAACTGATGTGTAGATGTTGCGGAGCAAACGAAGCTGGAAAATGAAGCAGCAGCATCGATCACTGCGACAACTGTCTTCACTGATAAAAACATTCTACAGAATAGAATAGAATAGAATAGAATAGAATAGAATAGAATAGAATACTACTAAGTAACCAACATTTATTTATTTATTTATTTATTTATTTATTTATTTATTTATTTATTTATTTTTATTTAACTGTCTATTTGTTTGTTTGTTTGTTTGTTTGTTCATTTATTTTCTTTCTTTCTTTCTTTCTTTCTTTCTTTCTTTCTTTCTTTCTTTCTTTCTTTATTTTTTTTCTTTTTTTTTTTAAGGTCAGGTCATCCTAACACAGATGTCGGAAACCTCACTAACTCCAGACAAAAGGTTTAGAATAGACTAGACTAGACTAGACTAGACTAGAATAGAATAGACTAGAATAGAATAGAATAGAATAGAATAGAATAGAATAGAATAGAATAGAATAGAATAGAATAGAAAAGTCACATTTGTGGAACCTGAAATACAAAGATTTTTTTAATAATGTACATTTCAGAACAGAAATATCTGATGACTGATCTAAGTTTTTACTAAATAAAAAACATTCATTCACATATTTATTTATTTATTTGTTTGTTTGTTTGTTTGTTTGTTTTCTTGCTTGACACTTCACTGCCTGTATTTATTAAATTATATTGATATTGATTTTTATTATTATTGATTTCATTTATTAGTTTCAGTGAATTATTTACTAATAATGAATTATGAAAGAAAGGAATTCCATTTCCCCTTTCCTTTTACATTTAAATAAAGTAATGAATTAATTATTCATTTCTTTCTTTCTTTCTTTCTTTCTTTCTTTCTTTCTTTCTTTCTTTCTTTCTTTCTTTTACTGTACTTTGTGAGCTTTTTCAAAATTGTATAACATTCATTTAACAATGGAATAGCTAAATAATCATTAATTCATTACTTTATTTATTTTATCTGTGTTTGTTTGTTTGTTTGTTTACTTCCTACTATAATATTGGAACATTGATCAGTTTATCGTGTCAAAGTCTTCTTCTTAATCTCCTGCTGTTACCTAACTGTAATTAACCTCACTTCAATACACTAAAGAGTGCAATAAAATAATCCTCAGCTCTGATTGGTCAGCAGGTGTTGATTAAGTTCTAACAGAGATGCTGCAGGGATGATGTAGGTTTAAAAGCCAGCCATGAAGCGGTCATTACTCTAGCAGGATTTTTCTCTTGGCTTTTGGATTGCTGTAGAAAATCAACTCTAGCTAAATGAGTTTATGATTCTTACATGCTTTTTTAATATATATATATATATAAACTTCACACACTTTTATGAATTTTGAAGCCGAAATCCAATCAGAAGGAGTAGAAAGCTGTGAACAAACTAAACCATGACCAGTCACATGACTTCAACATCACCATCACTAATCTTTCAAGTTCTATTTCAATCATTTAAAACACACACACACACACACACACACACACACGCACACACACACACACACACACAGTGCTCCTTCTATGGATAAATCTGAATCATTTCAGGCATATAATCAGAAACTCATTCAAGAAACTCATCGACTTCGGGATCCGAAAGCGAGAAAGCGCTGAGTCATTTCCGGGCTTCAGGACTCTGTAATAGGGAG